>NC_070635.1:11776559-12074059 GCF_947347685.1 Pleuronectes platessa | reverse complement strand
GGGTGGAGGTGCACTCGCTCTGCAGCCAGTAGAACATGCCAATAGTCCTTACTTTCGTCTGTGAGTAAAGTGATTTCTGACATCTCCTAAATGAGGCCCTGGGGGTGGAGGGGCCTGCAGCGAGATCACAGACCTGCTTTATGACTGTTTGCGCGAGTGGGAGAGTTAGAGACAGAGGTAATAGCTTGACGCTATAAGTGGGGCTGAGTCGATAAGTGATCTAGCTATACTGTCCAGCAGAGAATGAGGTGGGAGTCGCCAACGTAGAGTTTAGATGCCAGAATAAAAAAAAAGAAGCCACTGGGAGTTTACTGCTGCAGCTCTATGAAGGGATCAAATGATACCTCTGCTACAGATACACTGTAATAAATGAGCCACTGAGTGGAACAAGAGAGATAAGGAGCTGTTAAATTTGTTTAACTGCATTACCAATACATAGAAAGAGAAGGCAGATTTGGGTTTAAATGATTGAAGCCAAGGGAGAACATTTTTGTTATTGTCAACAATAAACACTATCAACTAGAAGGGCAATCAAAAAGGCTAATTGGCCACTTGATCAGCATATTGCATACGTATTGAGATCAGATCCATCCAGCTCGTTATCCAGGTCTGAACCAGATTTCACCTGTTCTTAGATATTAGCACTCACATGATCTCTTGTGAAAGTGAAAAAAGATCACTACTGATTCCCAGCATCCTGCGCTTACCTTGTCTGTCCGGATGCACAATTGTGTATGGCTGGCTGTGTTGCCGGTATGCATTTTTCCTATTAGTGTTTGTGTGTGTGTGTGTGTTTTTTGTTCCACCTTTGCAAGTGCTGGTTGATGGCTAAGCAGACGACAGATCCAGGCATGCACTCATAGCAGCTGTGTTTCTGAATGGATCCAGCGGCCATTGTTCTCCTGTCACTAACTCGTCTCTCAGGCCCAGGAGACACACCGCTGACATTTACCAGACTAGCCCCCCTCCCTCCCTCGAACCCCATACCCCCCACCCCAAGGCGAGCCTCACCCTCTCCTCACTGCTCCTCTCCCACCACCCCTTTCCTCTCTCCTGTCTCATTCTCGCTCTCCGTCTCCTCCTGTCTCTCTCTCTATGGCATGACACGCGTGGACGGATGTGTGCCGACGGTGTGAGTGTGCAAAACGGAGTGAGTGTTTGTGTTAGGCCCTTTAAGGCTATTAAGATAAGATTGGTAGGCCCAGAGTCCCTCATTACCCAGCAAGCATTGCTCCCTACATGGAATGGTAATTGGGAAGGGGAGAGAGAGGGATCGAGAGGGTTGGAGTGGAAGTGGAAATAATACGAGGATAAACGAGGGATAATTGGGCGGATTGAGAATAAGAGGAGCGATTGATCAGGTTGATTTGTGTCTGTAGAGAGAAGTGGTATGAATTGAGGGGGGGTTAAAGGTCACACACTCTCGTATGTGCAAACACGTATGTGCACAGACATGAAAAAAACAACACACACATTTTAAATGCATGAGGGGTTGTCCTTCAGAATGCGTTCCAACGTGAGCTTACATTTCACATGTTAACACGCACACAGGCATGTTAGAGCATGCAGGACAACTCAGAAGAGGCTTATAATTATAATGGTGTCATTATTTTGTCCTCTCCAAATCATTTGCAGGTTATCATTAGATTTTGTGTTTTGTTTTTTAAAACTATTTACAAGCTTTATGTTTGAGTATGCGTGTTCATGTGAGATTATGCATTTTAGTTCATCTTTATTGTCCCTCGACTTAAGTTTCCTTCACAAAGTGAAACACCAGCATCACCTACAGGACACAGATGTCAACAGCAACGTTCCCTGCTTTATTCACCACCTCTTCAACTTCTGAACCTGGTAAAAATATGAAGCTGCACATAACTGACCAAACAAAAAAATATGAAAGTAACCAGTTATAGAGTTTAATCACTACAGTTTTTATAAACTATGTTGTTTTTTATACATTTAATTTTGAATTAAATTTTGAATTAACTTAACCAAAGTCTGCTTTTAATCTGCAGTTAAATTAAACTCATGAATAAATGTGTGCTAATACATTGAATATGTTGTAAACTTGTTACAAAAATAATTCAATATAATGTATTACATTCATCACTGCCATCATTATGAAATTTAAATTCCCTTGAAGTGTTCTGTTAAGACTGTTTTCTCTCTGATGAGTCAAAGGCTTTAATAAGTCTGTAAGGGGCAGTGTTATCCTAAATAAGACACTGAGGTGACTGGAATCCCCAAAAATATAAAGGTAGTTCTTGTGAAAATTTTGATGAAACTTTCGACTGACAAACAAAGTGAGAGTTACTACACTGTATCAAGAGTTTGGGTGTTTCCTGGGATATAATAGAATAAAAGTGAGACAGCTAGCTGATCTAGGAAGAGACTTCCCAAGCAGATCTGGATATGAAGTTGAAACTGTGGATTTATATCACCATCAAGTGGTGGGACTGTGTACAGGCAGTTGCAGGATGTAAGCAGGGATAGTCAGATAATGATAACTATCTATTTGAAACAATGTATTTTTATTAATTTAAATAATGTTCACAATTGTATCTATACCTACTTGTATTTCAGGTACACATGTGCTGCAGTGTTCTAAAGCATCTGGGACTCGACTTGTGGGGACATCGTGACACAAATTCACAAATTAAAGCAAAGCTGCACAGTATTAAATTAATAATGTGTTCAGGAAGTTCTTATAGGGCTGCAAAAACCTTTATACATTTTTAAACAGCATCTACATGTGGACCAGCACAAAAATACACAAATTATTAGTTGTGAAAAACATTTGCCAGATTTTTTACCAATTCAGAAACCAGGGACGCTGAGGTCATGTCTGTATTTATTTTGGGGAGTCCAACATATATAAAACATGGCTATTTCATTTGTTGATTTTTTGTATTTTTTAGATCCCATTAATTTAAATGTATCAACTTTATCCACAAAGATAAATAAATGATGCTGCAGCAGAAATTCAAGCCTGACAGTGTGGGAAAGAAAAACACTTAAGCCTAATATTATAAATAACATTTACAGAAAATGTAGTTAATAAAACAAAACCTGAACATCCAATTTATAATCCATAATTAATAATTATTATAAGTTTTTTTTATTTGAATTCTTAGTGTTAAAGGGACTCAAATCCTGGCTGTGGCCCTGGCAATAATTTTATTTTCAACTAAATATAAATATATGAATTGGTTTTGAGTCTATCCAGATTTGGTCAATAAGGTTATCTCATCCAGTTAATGGTTTTGTTTTTACATCATCACACCCAAGTATTCAAATCTGTCAGAGATTCTGTGTCAATTATTTAAAAAAAATCATTTTTATCAGCAGTGTTTATGAACCATGATCCACAATTGATCGATCCTTATTTCAGCACGTCTCGGCTCCTCATTGGTCGTTACTGTGACTGACTGAGGAGGGAGAAACCGGGCGAAACCATTCATCCAGCCAATACTTGCAACGACTAATATCTCAGATTACCGAGCAGGAGTAACAGCTAGACTCAGATTTAAAAGAGGATTATGGTCGTGTATCCGAATTAGATGGTTAGATTACCAGTCTGGGTAATTTAGGGCTGGATTAGCCTATTAATCACACGGTGAACCCCCCCAACGTCCGCGAGAATAAACAGCCGAGCAGCCAATTATGATGCGGAGATGATTTCAGTGAAGCTGCGATGGAGACCTGCGGAGAAACAGGGATGGAAACAGAAATGAGGATATGGTTTGATATCAGCTCGGTTCAGTAGTTGTACGTCGCTGTTTCATATTTAGATTATTGGCCATGGTTTTCCTGCGGAGGCTCGTGCAGCTGCTGCTGCTGCTGATCCAGGGCGGATGGTGGGGGGTCGCTCCGAGCCCCACCGACGAGGGAGCTCTCAGGGCCGGCCTCGGGGAGCACGGAGAGCCGGGGCACCAGGAGCACAAGGACTCGTACAGCACCTTTGCCTCCGAGTTCCTGGAGTCCAGATATCTGTCCGATGACGGTGAGAAGCTACAGCTCAGTTTACTGATGACTCCCAGCATGTGGGGTATTCGTTTACAGGTTATTTACATGCGGCCCAATGTCGATAATACAAGATAGAGACAAATAAACAGAGAATACAAGAAGAAAATTAATATGCGCTCTTTTTCTCATGTCTTGGATTCGACCTGTCCCCTGTGTAAGGCCTTTCAGCCTTTCAGCACCCAGGCCAGCTCCCTGCTGTTCGTACAAACTCTCTCTCTCTCTCTCTCTCTCTCTCTCTCTCTCTCTCTCTCTCTCTCTCTCTCTCACACACAAACAAACACACGTTTGTATTTAGTGAGGACACTCATTGACCTAGCCGCTTACCCTGCTAACCCTAAAACCAAGTCTTAACCCTCAAATAGCCCATTGAAGAAGTGAACCTAACCCTAACCCTCAAACAAACACACAAAAACACACACACACACACACACACACACACACACACACACACACACACACACTCACACTCACCGTACTGATGGTCTTCTTCTAGCTTGCCTATTTGAAAACAAGCATCAGATGTGTTTTTTGGTGTTGATTTGCAGGTTATCCGTTTCCCACCGCTCCCCCAGTGGATCCCTTTGCCAAGATCAAAGTCGTTGACTGTGGAGTCACCAAAGGCTGCATCAGGTCAGAGACAGAATCATCTTTTACCACCTCCTTCATTCTGGAAACAGAGCTCCTCTGCAGCTGTATTTCCCAGAACTGCTTTATCCTAGATTCTGTGGCCTGACTTCAGAGATCTGCTGCTAAACATGGAAACTTTCCACTGTGCTTGTTCTCTAAAACCTGAATAGAGCTTTACTTTGGCTCTTCATTAATATTCTGAATATTGTGAGCCAAATGTTTGACTGTGTGATATTTCAAGGTGAGTGAGATAACAACTGTCTGTCTTTGTCGCTATCCAGGTATGGGAAGCCAGGGTGTGATGCAGAGTCGTGCGACTACTTTCTGAGCTACCGTCGCATTGGCACAGACGTGGAGTATGAAATGAGTGCAGACACAGACGGCTGGGTGGCCGTGGGTTTTTCCTCTGACAAGAAAATGGTGAGCAGCCACACAACCTCTCTGACTGAAGTTCCTGTTATTCTTGTGTCTAGATCGGGCTAATACACATTTTGTTGTGTTTGCTTCAACATAATTAACCTTAGGTGCTGCATTATGCAACTCTGTAAGATCATACAGTCAGTTCAAATATTAACTACAGGAAAAGTAAGAATGTGGGCTTTTATTCCAAAAGTTTCCATAATGAGAAGCTTTGTATATATTGTATGATAAGACATTTAAAGGTAAGAACAAATTTAAGCATAAATCTTAGCGGCCACGATATATTAAAAGCAAATGTCTCCGTTCAGTTACAATATGTTGATTTTTATGACTTTGTTTCCTCTAATATCATTTATATTTTCCCGCTAAAATACAATTATTCACATGAAAATGTTATCAAGGGCTGAACTGCAAATTCATGTTCACACTAAGGCCAAAATGTTTGATGAGGTGTCACGCGTAGACATGATTTCTCTGTGAAGTCTCACAAGAAAGTTGGGAGTCACACTTATCAAGTGTTGAAAAAACACAACAGATAATTTTTGTACTTTACCATGAATGTATTATATTACATCCATGTAGTTTACACTGAAACCGTTTATTTAATAATCATATTTTTGGGGGGAATCAGATGTTTTTGAAGAGATAGGATCAATATATCAGTACAATCCCCAAACTCTAGTTTTTATTACATTTAAACTAAGAAGTGGAATAAATATGTAAAAATGTAATATCAGTTAAAGATGAGTTTGACATGAGGAAGCATTTTGCGGTCAAGGTCCTCATCCCTTGTTATTTCCTTTCTATATCCTCAGGGTGGAGACGATGTCATGGGCTGCGTCCATGATGACAATGGTCGTGTGCGGATTCATCACTTCTATAACGTCGGCCAGTGGGCGAAGGAGATCAAGAGGAACCCGGCCAGAGATGAGGAGGGAGTTTTCGAGAGCAATCGGGTGACCTGCCGTTTCAAACGGCCGCTCTATGTCCCCAGAGAGGAGACACTGGTGGACTTACACCTGTCGTGGTATTACCTGTTCGCATGGGGTCCCGCCATTCAAGGTGAGTCAAGCAGCAGCGTAAAGTCAAACCTTTTTATGTTTGTTTGTCATCTTACACTGTCTTACCTTTCCCGATAGGTTCCATCACGAGGCATGACATCGACAGCCCGCCCGTCAGCGACCACATGATCAGTATCTATAAGTACGAGGACATCTTCATGCCTTCCACAGCGTACCAGACCTTCAACTCCCCCCTCTGCTTACTGCTCATCGTAGCTCTCACCTTCTACCTACTGATGGGGACCCCATAATGAAGCACAGCAGACCACAGAGGAGGAGACGAAGCAGCAATAAAAACAAGTTGACATTTTTTAGATGCCACATTCAAGTGTGCACTTTGCACAAAGTGTTAGAGATTTTAAACACATAGAGAATATACTGTATATCCATTACTCTGAACTCACCCAGAGGATCCGGACCAATTATTAAACCTATATTGTATAAGTGTTATGTACTGGGGTCAGTACAAGAGCCCTGATAACAGAGTAGTATTTTAGTTTAAATAGGTCAACTACTTTAAGTATTTATCGTAACTTCCAAGTGTTAAAAAATTACAAGGGGTACACATTCACAAGTATTAAAAAATACTGCATGCACTGGGAAATCTAGGAATAATTAGGAAAAGCTAATGTTCACTGGTGATGAGAAGAATAAGACAGTGTGAGTCTTCCTGAGGACAAAAGAAACCAACCAACTCACAGCAGATACACAAACTCATGTGTCCCCTCACTCATGTTTAAACTGAAAATAAGAGTTTAATGGCCAAGGTCTGCCTACTGTATGTGTTTACAATTACAAACATTTTCATTAACTTAAAAAAAAAAAACATTTTCGTTTGACTCAACCTGACTCATACTTTCCCTTTTAGAACTTTTCCCCCAACTTTACCTCAACAGTGGCTGTTTGATTATCAGCACTGTTGCACTGTGACTGTGTTGCACAAACAGAGAGAGACTTCTACACAAGTTCGGCTGCGATTTCCAACGTGAGCAACAACATCACTGAACAGGAGGAAACTGAGGATCTAAGAATATTTTGCTTGGACATGGACTTATTTCCCCCTGTTATTGTAGCCTTTTGATCTCTATTAAAATGATTGGATATGTTGAGATTCCTCCTACTGAAACAATCTGCTATATTTGTTTATAATTATTACAAAATTAAGAATATAAAATAACATTATAAGCAAATACAGACATTGCTGTGTTTGAATTGCCGGCAAAAGAAATTGTCAAACAGTGAAAAAAATGATATATTTTAATAGAATTACAACTGAGGTCATGTGCCCAATATTTTGATGATAATAGTCTAAGTTACTTTGACTTCAGTTGGAAATCAGGTATGAAAATAAGTCTTCCAGATGAATGACCAGTGACTATAGATTATAACTTAAATATGTCAAATAAGAGCTGTAAGCACAAGCTTCTAACGACACTGGACCAAACATTTCATGACAATTACTGATTATGGCTGATTACATTAAAGCTGATATTATGTGATTATATCATGTTTATAATTGATCTGATTGTATAGAAGATATATTGTCTAACATTGTTGTTTTTTTTACAGCTACCACAGTGAGCCACCAAAGCATGAAGAAGAAAAAATACACATTTAAATTAAACCATTTTATTCATTATGTTACACAATGCGTGATGGTAAAAACAAGGACCGTGTTTGTTTATTTAGATGAAATAATTTAAAAGAGATTCACCTAAAAATGCCAATTCCCTCATTATCTCCTCACCACTCTGCTGATGGAGAGGTGGGTGAAGTGTTTGAGTCCACTAAACTCTTTGGGAGTTTCAGGGGTAAACAGGATTGCAGCCAAATCCAATACAGTTGAAGTAAACCATTCCTTAAACGTAAAAAAGCAACAGACACAAACATGAAATGCCTCCATGCTTCTCCTGTGGTGTCATCATCGTGTGTGTAAGCCCCTGCATTCAAATTTGACTCGAACACCATGATTTTAGCATAAATGTCGTCTATGAGGAGGATTACAGCAAACATTTAGGCTAAAAACACGGTGTAGATGACCTTGTTTTGAGTCCCATTTGACTATCGGGGCTTACAGACACTTGGGAGACACCACAGGAGCAGTATGGAGGCATTTTATGTTTTTGTGTGCAGTTTTTTTTTATTTGAAAAACCATTTACTTGAATTGGATTGGATTTGGCTGCAACGCTAAAACTCCAAATGTGTTTTATGGACTCAAACACTTTAGCCACCACTACATAGTTGTGAGTAGACAATGAGTGAATTTACATTTTTGGGTGAACTATCTCTTTAACAAATATAACAAAATCCTGAAGGAATAGAACAGGAGAGACACTTCCGCTGCAGAAGGGACGTGGTTTCCTGTTTCTCCTGTGGAGGTCGGCCATGTTGTCTGCAGCTTGGTGCCCCTGCGGAGCGTCAGTGCTACGTCACATGTTTTCCTCCCTCACGCGGCACGTCGCCCGGACAGACCCACCGAGGCGGGGTCGTTAACATGGCAGACGAAGACGAGTCGGCTTCGGAACCAGCCGCCGTCTCTCCCCCAGAGAGCGCGCACGCCGGGCGGCCTCACTTTGTGTCTTTCTCCGAGAGCTTCCAGCCAGCCGTCGGGATGGTGAGCCAGCTGCTTAGCCACCCGTCGTCCCTGAAGTTCGACAAGAACATCAAACAGGCCTTTTATAACACGGGGGCCATGATCTTCGTGGGCATCTGCTGCGGCGCAGCGGTGCTGGTCTACTTCATCCTGGAGGCCTTCCTCCGCCCGCTGCTCTGGGCCGTGCTCTGCGGCACCTTCCTCCACCCCTTCAAACACTCCCTGGCCCGGCTCGGCCGCTCCTGGCTCAGCGGCCTGCAGGACAGCGGGACCCCCGTAGTGCTGGGCACCCTGTTGGTCCCAGTGTGGTGCGTGAACTACGGGGTGGAGGCGATGGGCCGGCTGGTGCTGGAGAGGCTCACGGTGCTGCTGGTGATCGGAGCCGGGGCGCCGCTGCTCTACTTCCTCTACCTTTTCTGGAGCGTCATTGGGATGCAGGTGATCCTCGGGCACGTGTGTGGGATCATCGGGGCCGCGCTGGACTGCTTCCACACAGTGTGGGTGAGTGAGTGGACTGACACAAGTGGACTGACACAAGTGGACTGACGCAACTGGACTGACGCAAGTGTACAGACACAACTGTACAGACACAACTGGACTGACACAACTGGACACACAACTGGACAGACACAAGCTTTTGTTTTATCCCTGAAGAAGTTTCAGTGTTGAAATTACCAGCAAAGGATTCTAAAAATCTACATTTCAGACTCAATTCCAACTTTTCAGTTGGGAGACACTAAATCAGGAGTAATGTGTCCTATTTTCAAAATGTACAGCTTGTCCTGACTTAAAACTAGGGATTTAAATTCGTGATTTACATGTGTTATAGTGTTATTGTGAGTTTGTTACATTTGTGAGGTAATAAGAGCTTTGTTTCAGAATCACTACTATCCCGAGTTGTATTCTTATTCATTTTATTAGACAAAAGTTTTGTCTAATAAATTGAATAAGAATACAACAAAACCCTTCAGGATGAATCATTTTCTTGATTAGTTGATACATTGGTTGTAAAATGCCAGACCGTTGTAAAAAACAAGCTCTTGCACATCTTTTGTATCTCCTGTGTCCTAGGTGTGCACTGTGGTGATCGGCTACTTGTCCACGGTTTGTTTCAAGTGGAGTCCTCGGACCGAGCACTACCTGAGGGTTCTGGCTCTTCCTGTCTGGGCCATCCTGCTCTTCTACATTGGTGAGTTTAGAGAAGAGAGGAAGCCTGGAGAGCCTGCTCAGACGTGTTCCTTCTCATTTCACACTTTAATGCAAACTCTGTCTCCCCCCCCCCCCCCCCCCCCCCGGGAGGATTACTTCAATATTTGTGCCTGCCTGAGTGCAGCAGTTAGCTCTGAGCAAGCTGCAGAGAAACAGTGTGTTCTTTCACATGTGTGCAGTTTTTTTTTCTTCTAGCTGAGATAAGGAAGCTGTCTCTACAGGTCCACTAGTCCAACATACACAGCACAGGCAGAGTAACATAGTAAGATGAGGAAGTCTGGTATATATTTAGCACATGCAAGGCGTGTCGAGAAAAAGTGTTGACCCGTGGGCTTGAAATGTTAAAAGTGACTGGGGGCTATTGAGAAGACGTCGTACTCAAGGAAAGAACAAGCACAGGACTGTTCGTTAGAATGATCGATACTATCTCAATAAAGTTTGTTTTACTATTTGAGCCCACATGTTATGGTCCAATAAGACAAACTAGCAAATGTAAACTTTTGTAACACAGTTATAACCAATACTGTCAGTGAAACTTAATGGAGTTCAAGAACATCAAGTTTCTCCACAATACCGAGGAGACGTTCTCAACATGACTTCTGTTTTTAGTGTCTCTGACCGGCTCGTGGAGAGTGCCCATGTTTGTGGTGGTGGTCGTCCTGCTCATCGTGGGCTCCCAAGAGAAACCACCTGTCCCTGGCAGAGGTAACGATTTGTAGACACAAACACGCACACCCACACCCACACACACACAGAGCCATACATTCAGGTAAATGTTTTTATTATAGAATAAAGAGTTGCTGGTTGGTTGGTTTAATTACATTTGGATAGGGTCACGCTAACCCTTTCCCTGTGTCCAGTCTTTATGCTAAGCTAACTGTCTGCTGGCTGTAATTTCATTTTGACTCTGCAGATATGAGAGTGGTGTCAGCCGTCTTATGCAAGTCTCAGCAAGAGCACAAATATGCACATCTCTCAAAACTATTGCTTCAAAACACGAATGGGTGGAATACGCGTATAAATGACAGATCAAACACCACAGGCTGCCCCGTCATCTGCTTCTTCACTCCACAGTAGAAAAGTGAACCTCCTTTAATGACAATGTTTAGAATGTATTATCTCTTGCTGCCTCTTCCTGTGTGAGTGACTGTTGCTCTCTGTCTCTCTTCCTCTCCTCAGGTGAGCTGTCGGGCCAGGTGTTGTCATTTGCTGCTAACACCTTTTACATGGCGATCTCCTGTAGCAACCTTCAACCAAAAACTGAGCCCGGTGAAAACTCTGTCACAGGTAAGATCATTTCTGTCCATCACTTCCGAATGTGTCTGTGTTTGAGCATTCAGACACAACGCCGTTCCGGAGATTTTAAATTGAAATGTGGACAGCGGTGTTTCCAAACTTCTCAGCTTTAGGTTCTTGAAAACTGGAGTAATAGTGCTGATAGATAAATCAGAGTGGGAGAGTGTGTATATCGTTTTAATGTACTGAAGTCACTGTAGAGCTTTAGTCAAGAAGTGAAATTAACTATTCATTAATAGAGCCATAACTTAAATTTGAAAACAATGTATTCACTGTGTAATTTTGTAGAGAAACCGAATCTTTACTTATTCTCCTAGAACAAATTCAAGGAAATGCAGCTCAAAACACTTTTGCTTTGGTTTCAACATTAGTCTTGGTGGTTAACACTTAGTACAAATAACCAACATCCACCTCGTTGCTTAGTACTTCCTTTCTCTTGCTCTAATATGCCCCCCTCTCATCTCACCCAAGAAGGTGTGCAATCTGTGGCCCCCCAGCCCGCCACCCCGGGGCTCCCTCGGGGCCCTCGCTCATTACCAACTGGCCTCTTCCAGAGAGAGAGAAGCTCCCACAAAGCCAGTGATATCTACTTTATTCTACTGGGCTGGGCCATAGTTCTGGTTCAGGTCTGGCTCAACCTCTGGATCCTAAAACTGCTGCCTATCCCTGTGGCTGGTAACACACACACACACACACACACACACAATATACATATATTGTGCTTCTGCTTCTGTGTAAATCATACTGAAGCTCGTGTTGCATTGATTCCGTAGTGTGGGTGCTGAAGAAGCTGGTCGTCCACTTCGGCGTCAAGAGCTTTGCAGAGCGGACTCTGGCCTCGTGGTGGAAGGTGGTGGAGAAGTTCGGACGTGAGCGAGAGGAGGCCCTGCTGCCTGGACCAGTCAAAGGCCTCGCCCAGTTCCTGCTCCGCATTGACACTAAGGTAACGCCTCAGACTGATCTACAGGTGGCTCAGGTGCAGCTGCTGCTCTTATTTCCTCCATCTTTGATTTCCCACGTCCTCTTAACGGCACACGGAGGGTTCAGGTAACATTATCACCGGCCTCTTCAGTTCCCCTCAGCTCACAGTGCATTTTAGCATCTTTTAGTTAATAGCTCTGGATTCCAGGTCCTGGACTTTGTTGTTTGGACTCACTGCTCTCCTCTGCGTCATTTCTCTCAGCAGCAGCTTACAGCTGTTTCCACAGTTAAAGCTCTGATA
Source organism: Pleuronectes platessa (assembly GCF_947347685.1). NCBI lineage: Eukaryota > Metazoa > Chordata > Actinopteri > Pleuronectiformes > Pleuronectidae > Pleuronectes > Pleuronectes platessa. The sequence goes on along the minus strand of NC_070635.1, from coordinate 12,061,604 downwards.
AATGCACCAGCCCCACAGTGCAGACAGAAACAGTTTCTGACTAGCTGGTGAACATTGTGCAGTATTAATCAACTTGAATGGCTCTCAGTAGAGTGCATTCCTCCTCCAAGGCCCAACTGTCCCTTTATTACAACGCATTTAAAACCAAGAGATCCAAGATATCAGTCCACTAAATATACCAATTACTTTCCATCATGATCCACGAATTACTCCACTGGAAATCTTTGATTAGATAGGTGTGGATCCGCCCCTTTTTCTGGGTCCACACTAAACTGATTATTTCTCAGCAACTCTGGACTAGAATTTAATCTTAGCCTGAGGCATAGCTCAGGTTCACACTGACTACATTTCTAGTCTCTGTTCTCACTGTTCTGGGATGTAGTTGTTTGTAATCACAGTGATTCTGTATCCCACACTCCCTGTATGGTCAGTAGATTAATCCCGCCTGCCACTCTGTTGATCCCTCACTGCCTGTGCCCAAACCGAAGTCGTGTTCTTGTTGCACGGGTACATGTGATGACTTACTGCACAGATCTTTCTGTTTTTCCAATAATAATCTTCCCAATGTCTCTTTGTCTCCTCCCAAGCTCTGGCATTGGCTTAACAAGCAGGTAATGATTCTGAGGAGCAGCGTGTTGACAGAAAGAAAAAAATGTCCACTGCGTCCAGTGTGAGTGGGTGTGAGTGAAGGCGTGAACACACCGTGTAGTAGCTTCGACCGGCGCTTTACCCATTCACCGTCATCAACCTCTCATCCTGTCTATATATCTGTGTTGCTGCTTCCCCTGCTTCTTGCTTTTATTTGTTCAGGAAGCTACAGCCGGGGGGGGGACTGTTTGGTACCTCTGCCCCGTCTGTACCTTCCATGCTTTAATCTAACTGGCAGGTTTGGCTTGAGTGTGTCTGAGCTGCATGTAGAGGACGCCGACATAGCCCGAGCGGAGCAGATTGGGAGCAGAGGGCAGTGTTTCTGAAAATGCTGTGATGAAAAAGAAAGATTTGAAGTCCGAGTTTTTAAAAGGAGATGTAGAGGAACACTGGTGTCCCAGAAAAACACCCTGGGAAAGATATGATTACACTTTTGGACAAACTGATGGAAACCCCCTGTGCTAAAAAATTGGGCCAAGCTTCACTAATCTTTTAGGTCATGCCTCCCGGGGGACCGAATTCAAATTCAGTTTATTTTATTGAGTCATGTGTGCAGGGAACAGTCTGGCACACAGTACAATGACATTCTTAGTCTCTGAAACCTCCTAGCAACATCAGACATCACTAAAGACAGGACACAAGATATCAGTAACAGAAAACCAGGCAGTGGAGGGGCATGGACACTTTTTTACTCTCTCCGTTGTTCATGGAAACATGGAGAGCCTGTTCAGATGAACCGATGAAGAGTCTGTGCAAAGTCTCTGTTTATTTATTTATTCTTTTGAACTATCTTTTGTCAAAGTGTCAAGTGACAAAGAAGGACAAATAAAAACAAGAACACAAAATCTTAAAGAAAACAAACAAAATATAAATGTATCATTTTTAAATGCAAAGTTCAAATCAGATCTGGCACAGTCACTACTGTTACTGATGAGGTGAGGGGCGGTGACAGTTCACCAGCGTATAGAGAAACTATAAACTGTGAGCTGTTTCTTAAAACATTTACTAGTAGTGGGGTCGACAACATGAGCAAATTATTTATCATCACATTGGTTGGTTTAGGTCTTTTCAGGATATGAACCCAAAGACAAATATAGACGAATGTCAGTCTGATGCTGGAAAGGTTCAGTTATATTTAGATTTTGAACTCGGGTTGGACTTGGTAGAAAGTTGTCATGATATGGTGTCATAGAAGAACATCAGTGTTCCGTCGCTGTGCGGTTAATTCAGGCATTTGACCTTCTCACATGTACAAGCTGAGCGTTGTGGGTTCAGCACAATATTAAATCAGCCACGAGCTGAGGTGCATTCATGTGTCCTCAGGCTTTCTTATAGAATAAAATGATGTAGGTTTAGGGAACAGACAAAGAGGGACTCACAACGTGCACTGGTCAGTCTGTTCACGTGTCCTGGATTTCAGAGGAAAGTTGATAAATAGTTTGTTATTTTTATTTGGTCCTCCTCCCATTAATTAGTTATCTCTCATGTTGCATTAAACAGCGCTGATTGTAAGAACGTTTCCAAATCAGACCCCGATTACTACTTAAATACTAATTCACCTGCTTGATTGTCTCCACTTAATTTTTCGAACTAAAGTTATGTTCATGGGATGTTTCCATGTTTTTGCTCCTTTAATTGAAGTCAGTCAGTGTTTCCAGTATAATGGTTCTTAGTGATGTAAAGCTACATTCCTACAGAACGAACTTCACTCATGAGATGAAAGTTTATTCTGAGCTTTAGGTTTGATTCTCATCGTGCAGCTGCAGCTCAGTGGAACTTTTTACTGACCCAACGTGTCATGAAACATCAGGGCCCAGTCTGATGAGAAGGAGTCGCCCACTAACAGAGTAACTCCAGTAACTTCGCCATTGATACAGTTTTGGAGCATCGAGAAACCTGAGTTGAGAAAAACAACAACTCAAAACAGAATACACACACAAAGATTCGTGGATGTTATCACAACACTTTCAAAATAAAATACACTCAAACAAACAGCAGCACCCGGCTTGGGTGTTTCTCCAGCATGTTTCCGTGTTGATGTGCAGAGACGTGTGACTGTGTGTGTGCAGAGATCCCGACTGTTGCTCCACTCAGTCAACTTCCCTCTTGTCCCCAGGGCTGAAGGGAGAAGCGTTTAGATCCAAAATGGCCTCTTCACATGGAAAAGGACGCAGGTTTCTCCATGTGTCTGATCACTGTATGTTCTCAAGTCCTTCAGAGCAGCACTGACTTTGCGTCTCCTCCACCTCCTCTCTTCTTTCTCCCCTCCTCTTCTTTCTCCCTGTCTTTGTGTCTCCTCCCTCCTCTCTGTGCAGATGATCGTGGGCCTGGAGCGATCTCTGGATAAGATCATCAGCATCTTCATCATCTTCATCCTCGTCACAGGGACGCTGCTCATGGCTCTCCTGCTTACGGCTATGGTATTACCTTTGTTCTGAAGAATGACTTTGTTGTACTCTGTGGCTGACATGATCCACAATGACAAAGAAACTTCTTTTTTTTCCTAGGTTCATCATGAGAGCGTTCACATCATCGACGTCACCGGGAACCTCATCAACGAGACTGTCTCCAACCATCCAGAATGGGCCAAGTAGGACTTTCTTCATATCTCTTTAACATTTGAATTCGTGATTTCTCCCAGGCGGATCATTTCTCATTCCTCTGTTCTCCTGTAGTTGGCTTCCAGAGGCTCGTGTGGTCCACAAGGCTCTGAATTCAGCTGCTACTAACGTGCATCAACACGGGAGAGAGTGGATAACACAGAAGGTTTGGATAATCACTGTTTTTATCTCGATTCAGAAATGAGGAACATGTTAATAGAAATACGTTGAGAGCCAACTTTGCAATAACTCTTTTGTTTTTTTCCCTGTGTGCAGCTTCACAAGATGTTGGGAGACAAAGTGAACCACACGGCGGTGATCGAGAAACAGGTGTTGGAGCTTTGGGACCGATTGTACCACTCCTGGTTTGTGAAGGTAATATTCAGACGGTGGAGGTGTCGACGATGTAAAGAAGAAGAATCTTTAAATTCACTGCTATAATGAAATCTTCCTGAACACTTTCCAGAACGTGACCCAGTCCGGACGCCCCCGAGGTAATAAGATGATTCACAGGCAGAACAGCTGGTTAATGGAGATGCTGGACTGGAAGGACGTCGCCTCGTTCCTGCAGGAAAACATAGAGACTCTGCTGTCGGTGAGTAGGGCCGTGTGATCTTCTCTGTGAGGCAGAGGATTTACATGCACATTTGAATAAACTTTTGCAAAAGGCCAAAGTCCAAGTGGCTGCTTCAGTCTTTGTTTACCTCTCATCCAAAGTGATCTTTTTGAGTTGGTACGATCCTCCTGATAATGGCGTGTTCCCTTGTTGTTCTGTAGATCCTGGAGTCTCTGTGGGTGGTGATGAGCAGGAACGTCGGTCTCCTCATCTCCACGACCACCACCCTCTTCACCGTCTTGTTCCACAGCGGCACGGCTCTGCTCAACTTCGCCCTGAGTCTGGTACCAAACACTGACTGCTGTAGACTATTCAAATTCTCATCGGTTCACTGGGAACATTATTAAACATTTCCATTTTCATTCCTGTTCACCTGGTGCGGTCACCAGTGAAACCAGAAGTTCCAGTAGGGGGTTAACTGTTCACATTAGCTGTATCTTTTAGAGGTGTTGCAGAAGAATAGCAGGTTATTACAACTGATGTTTTCAGGCATCTTTCCATTTTGGCATTTTGTGTGCACTCTACTGACCTTCAGTCACCTTTTATTCTTATTTATTTTTGCCTGTGTGTTCTACTGCATCATGTTTGTGTTGTTTCCTGTGTGTATGCAGGTGATCTTCCTCACCACTCTCTTCTACCTGCTGAGCTCCAGTGGTGAATATTACAAACCAGTCAAATGGGTGATCAGCCTGACCCCTCTCTCCCAGCCCGGACCCTCCTCGAATATCATTGGCCAGTCTGTGGAAGAGGCCATCAGGTAGTCACATGCACACAATCATCTTAAGTGTTGTTTGGCAAACGATACAGAATCTATAAATATATCTCAAGCATCATGTTTGACCGGTTTGTGTTTGTGATGAAGAGGAGTGTTTGATGCCTCCCTGAAAATGGCCGGCTTCTACGGCCTCTACACTTGGCTCACTCACACCATCTTTGGCATCAACATAGTCTTTATTCCTTCTGGTGAGTCAGCTTGTTGGTTGTTTGCACCATATGTCTTCCTGCTAAGCCGCAAGCCAACTATCCCCCCCCTCTCTGAATCCCTCTCTCCCGCCCTGAAGCTCTGGCTGCCACCCTGGGAGCGATGCCGTTCCTGGGGACGTACTGGGCAGCGGTGCCGGCGGTGTGCGACCTGTGGCTGGTGCAGGGCGAAGGCGTCAAGGCCGTGCTGCTGCTGATCTGCCATCTGCTCCCCACATATTTTGTAGACACAGCAATCTACTCTGATATCTCCGGGTATGTGTCTGTGTGTGTGTTTGTGTGTGTGTGTGTGACACCGTTGTTACCAGCTTGTGTGAGTGTTATTGGAGCCTCCACTTAAAGCATTGCAACATTTAGCCGACAAAGTTCAGCATCCCCGTAACTGTTGTTACATCATAGACCAGTATCCTGACACAGCTACAAGAGGAAACTCTGTGAGTGAAATCCATAAACAGGGTCTCCTTTTTCCTCAACCACTTTCATACACTGGCTTGTGAAGATGCACCACATGGAAACCACACAGACCTGATAATACTGACACTTAAGACTCACTTCACAGCCAGTGTGGACACTAGGAGTGATCACAGAGACATTTCTTAATCAACACACGACCTGTCACTATTAAATTCAGATGAATTAGAAAAAACATCTGGATCAAACCTCTAATGAGCCGTTTACACCATTTCTCTTCCTCCGTGCCTCAGGGGTGGACATCCGTATCTGACAGGTCTGGCGGTGGCAGGTGGGGCGTACTATCTGGGTCTGGAGGGCGCCATCATCGGGCCCATCCTCCTCTGCATCCTGGTGGTGGCCGCCAACATCTACAGCGCCATGTTGATGAGCCCCAGCTCTGCGGTGACCACGCCCCTGCAGGGGACCTGGCCTCTGCACCCCCTCAGGTAAACACAGCACCTGAAATACCTGAGACAATAAAAGAAAGCTGATAAGATCTTCACTGTCCTCTCACTTGTAACTTTCAGGACGTTCAATGAATCCACGCCATCCATCCTGAAGGGGACCCGTGAGTGACAGTAAGAAGGCGTGTCCCTGCGGAACGCTCCCGATTGGCTGATTCCTCAGGGGGAAGTGCTGTCCCACCCTGAAGCTCTTCCCTAAGCTGCCCGGCTCTACAGGCGTCAGCCCCGACTAAAGAAAAGATGGCGGTGTAATGGTTGATCTCCCATGATGCCGTCTGCTCATCAGACCAGTCTCTGTGTGAGCCGCTCTCATTTAAAACCCTTAAATAACTAATGTGAGCGAACGCCTGATGCCAAACATGGACCGACGAATGATGGAGGTGACGTTGATGCAAATCATTTCATCTTCAGGACTTTGTGCCTAAATTAATTTTCTAATATTGAGAAATGGCGTAAGGTTTCATGTAGTTAATGAATTTGAAGAGGATCTATTTGATCTACGAGGCCCCTGATTCCAGCGTGTGTGGCCGGTTCGGTTTGAAGCTGCAGCGCTCGGTCGTGCAGCTTCTGTTCTCCCTACCTCTGTCCTCATGGAGCTTCAAGGAGAGTTTGAAGGGAAGGCGGGTTATGAACCCTTCTCACCACGGCGACCTCACCCCTCGCTCCAGAGAACGAGTGGGTGAGCGTTCGATGTCTTAGTGGAAGAAGATGTGATTCTGCAACACTCACTCAAACTCTGCTTTAAGAAACACTCCTGGACCAGGCTCTGTTACACTGTTAAAAGTATCTGGACGGTTAAAGCGTCGCACAGGTTACGGCGATGTTCCTCTAACGGTTACAGGTTTACACTGATGACGTTTTCCTCAGCGGTTCAGGTTAGACGACCGAAGTTCAGTAATTTATTCCAAGCTTAAGGTTGCGTTTTTGTTTATAGATTGAGTGCACATATACATCTCATCAACGAGTATTAGGACCATGTTAAAGAAATCATGTAGTTTAAAAAAGTAATTTAATGAAAATAAAGAATAGGAACCTTTTTAGGAAATAAGCAGTTTCACTTCCTCTGGATCCAAAATCTTAAAATAATTTGTAAAGTGAAACTATCAAACATCTTTTGAGTTTCTCGCAGATTAATCCAATGATAAACTCTCAGTTGACCAAACATTTCCTCCTTAATAAATAACAACTTTCGTCTCGTAAAATTGCGACTTTATTCCCGGAAACAATTCAACTTTATTCTGGGAATCTCTGATATAGAATCATGTTTACACTTTGAGGATGTTGACGAGAGTTTTCTTCAGCACTTTTTAAGGTTTGCTATGACTGTGACTTCTATCCCCGACCACAGGAAGGAAAAGATGTGAATAAATAACAAATTAAACAATAAAAGAAAAGTAAATGAAACAAAGTTGAATATTATTAGCAGGTAAAAACAATCATGATAACTGCGCAATCAGGTAAAAACACCTATTGGATTTATTTGAAAACAACTTTATTCTCGAAAAATTTGCGACTATATTCCCGGAAACATTTCAAGTTTATCCTGAAAATCTCAGTTTTTGTTTCAACGTGTTCCTAACACCTTCTCACACACTATACGGGAACAAACTTCCATTTTCCACACTCAGCTGATCAGTCAGTATAGAATCATGTTTACACTTTGAGGACGTTGATGTTTGAGAGTTTTCTTCAGCACTTTTTAAGGTTTGCTATGACTGTGACTTCTATCCCCATCACATGATTTCATCAGTAGTTCAAACCTCCCACACCTCCCATCCCTCAGAAAGGGTTAGCTAGTCATTTCTCCTCCTGTCCTCCTGTTCTCCTCCACCTCACACCTCACCTGTAGTCAGAGGTCGGATGTGAGCGGAGAGCGTGACGTAGTTAACATCACTTGAAGCTTTATTAAACGAATGTAATGTGACACATGGATCATGGCTGCTGTGTTATTTACCCGATAGTGGGGGGGGTGATGTGGTGGTGATGTGGTTCTATCAACGGTTTCATACTGTGGGTTTCATTTGGTGCCGTTAATGTGATTTATAATTACTGGATATGCACTGACCCAATAAACACTTTCAATTTATCTGCAGTGGTTTTGTAGCATTTTCATTCTTTTTTGATTAATTTAATTAACTACAATAATAAAAATGTTTGGTTGATAACAATTTAGTAAATGTTGAAAAAGGCTCATTACAATTTCTTAGGAGACGTTTTAAAAACCAGACATCTAAAATTTAGAATTTGCAGTGATATATAAAGTGTCTTTCTCAAGTAAAAAATATTAACATTTTAATATATCAATTCAAATATTTAGAGTCTGCAGAGCTATAACAGATTATAAAAGATGCAAATTCATTTTTATTGATCAATTTATTGACTTTACTTTTCAGTTCAGTTCTCAACTAAAAAACGTTTTTTATCTTATGGGTTACGGGGGGGCTTGGTTGAAATGTCAGTGAGTTCATACAAACACTAAACAGGTTTAAATGCAGATTTGAGAGTTTGCTCAATGACAAAGGGAAAACAAAGCGAGGAAAAGAATCAACCAAACGTTGACACCGGTTGATTTTTCCACCAAACTAATAAAAGTTTATCTGAGATCATTGCATCGGTTCTGCCTGAAGGAAAGAAAAGGAAAAGGTTGAATTCGAAAATATAGACTGAGGCCTGTATGAGCAGCTCGTAGAAGCGACTATGTGTAACTGTGTGAATGTGAATCAGGCTCTTCGTTTCCCTGTATGAATGAAAGCTACAGGCTCCCACTGTGTTTGTGTGAGTTGACCCAGATGGTGTCGTCTGTTCTGTGAAACTTTACAGATTGTCAATGTGTCAGCAAGGCTCTGGACAGATGGACAGAATAAACATCAGATCCATGGAAATCCACTGTTGAGACGCCCGCTGCTGGAACCAGGCATCCCGTTTCCTCCTCAGTCTACGAACAGTCCACACAGCATCCCACCACATGAAGGAAAAGATGTGAATAAATAACTAATTAAACAATAAAAGAAAAGTAAATGAAAATTAAATTAAATTAAATGAATTAGTTTGCACCACATGGAGGCTGAAGGTCGAATGAGCAGACTGGTTTCTAAAAGTACAGATCAGTGTAACAGAGGAACCAGTCTGACAGATTAAATTAATTATGTTAAATTAAACCTTTTCTCAAAATACTAATAAATCAGTAAATTACTTTATTGGTTATTTATTGAATTAAACTAATAAAATCCCATTTTGTCTTAGTCTCATACTATAATATTGTCAATATTACATAATCAGCTAAAACTCATGAGATAAAGTAACTGAGTATTCTTATAATCTATATATGACTGAATTTACAATTTATTCCCTCAGTCTCTTAGAGAAAACATGAATGTGTTTAGAGAAACAACCAAAGGCCGCTTCCAACAAATCAAAGAGGAGTTTAAATTAATGAATGTTAGTTCAGTGTCTGGCAAATAAAAAATATGAAGTTGATTCCACAGATTAAATCAATAAGACAGTAAAACAAATCATTTTGACGGACACATTCATGAGTAGATGAATTCACTGTGTTCCTCTGAACACGATTCAGTATTCTGTCTCTTCTCGGAGTTTCCCCTCGGGGCCGCGGTCCGATTGGGCTTTGATCCATTTCTTCATATCAAAGGCTCCACATGGTTCGTGTGAAGTCTGCAGCACATTAACCAGAGTGAAGTCTTCCTGAAATCACACAGCTTTAAATCTCCTTAACGGCAGAGTCATTCATTCCAATCGGAGGGAGGCCTCTCCTTGAAGGAGACTTTCTCTGAATCCACACGGCAGATTCATCTTCACCCAGGACCAGCGAGAGGAAGAGGATGAGGTTCACACTCTGCAGATTTACATCCCATCATCTCAGCAACACAACACAGAGTCTGATACGTCTTCTGTTTTGTCTTATTTCAGCTGGAATCACTGGTCGTCTACAACAAGAAGCTGTGTTAGTATAAAACCTCATTTACTGGACAGGAGACGCTTTCAGAAAACAAATACATCAAAATGTAACCTTACGGAATCTGCATGCAAAGCACTGTTGTCTAATGTGTCCTCCTGATGGCTCTCGTCGGGCCTAATCCAGACAAATGAATAATTCAACAGATCAAGCGGAGGAGTTGGAATAATCCACTCTCCACAAAACATGTAGTCATTCCTCCGCCGCCCAGACTCCGTCACCTTCACACTGCTCCGAGTGAAGGAATAAAGAGGAGGAGAACAGTTCTGGTTTGTGCTCAGACTCACCTGCTGTGATGTGATTCTCACTGAGGAGATAAAACAGATTCATTTGATCTTTCCCTTCAACATGCAGCACTGGTCACAGCTCAGGATCCTGAGGATGGCTCTTCTTCTTGGCTTTTTAAACAGAATTCCTCAAAAAGCCACAAATCTGACTTTAAAGTTTAGAATTAAATATGAAACACATCTACTCATCAGCCGTGTCAATATATATTCTTATATTAGATTATCAAAATTAAATGTCAAATTAAACTAGGGCTATGTTGTAGCGCTAACAGGCCCGAGCCCGTAGTCAATCATACACTGGTTATGACAGAAAGAGTATGAGCAGAATGGAGTTGATATTGTACTAAATACTAGAGTGAAGCTTAAATTAAAATGAAACTGATCTAAATGTTTTGTTAACAGATTCATGTCCCTGCATCAGGGTGATGTTTAGCGACCTGTGTTTGTTTCTGTGTTTTATCAACATGTGAACAGACAAAGGCAGAAATCAACATGCTACTCGTATCGTACTGTAAACTTTTCACCTTTATTTTCTACATTTGGATCAGCTCAGTGTGGAAGCCTGGACATGTCAGTCAGCTGCAAACCCCCCGACCCCTGAACATCTTATACCCCCCCCCCCCCCCGGTGTCACAATCAGAAACCGTTCACATCTTCACTCGCTTTGACATGAAAGAAAAAAAGAAATCTGTCGACACCCTCCTCACGACCGTGTCCACAACAAAGATGAACCAGTGACGTGTCCGGCGTGTAAACTCTTCCTCCACTGGAGGAAGCTGAAATGGTTAAAACCTTTAAGAAGTCTCCTGCTCTGACTCACAGGAGCGATACAGATGGAAGTTTAAAGAAAACACGATGCACTGATGAAACTGTGGAGCCTGTTTGGCTCCTCACAGAGATATGAACAGTGGAATACTATGGGTGAGCTTGTAAAGACAGATATGTAGCTATGGATTAAGATATGTCATCTGCTGCTGCCGCTGTGCTCTTTGTGATCCACAGTTAAACACTTTCACTCCATTCTGCTCTCTACAATGTTATTCTGTCCCTGATTAAGTGTAAGCGACGTGTGTTGATACTCTCGCTGCGCCCCAGGCTTCATTTCCTACTGTAGATATGTCCTCAGGAGAGAACCGAGGCTCGGCTCTGTGAAGCAAGCTTTTTGTACGACAGAAGCACGCTGATCTGCTGTCAGCCTATGCTACGGGCTCTTGGTCGTTCAACAGTGAGGACTCTGAGAGCGGCTTGTTCTGGAGAGCAGGGAGCTGATGGACTGATTAGTTATGAAACCCGCACTGACGCAGCCATCCACACTCCGCTGGAGGGAAGAAGCCCTTGGAGTGTAGTTTTTTTACAAGAGGTCATTGAGAAGAAGATATGCCAAAATGGATTATAGTTTCAGGCTAGTGAAGCCTTTTTTCCTATATGTTTACTCTGTGTGTGTGTGTGTGAGAGACTATGTAGTGCCTTATGGGAGAGTTTCCTATGTTTCACACTACATTAGGCAGTGAACATCAGTTACATATGCAGAGTCCTCTGTGTGTATGTGCCTGGTAGCTCTATGTTCAACACTGTTAAAGACAACAGAGACGGACAGACAGACTAGGGTTACTGCTCTGTGACTCTCACAGGACCGTAGAAACAGACACAGCCATGTAAAAACGGGACATAGAAATCTCAAGATATCACAAACATCTTTTTTTCTATATCACTAGATCTCTGCAGGTGGCAGACGTAGGGTCCTCGTGTTTGTCCTCCTGTTTTTTTTTTGTTTCCTTTTTTAAAATATGCAGTTCCTTGGAAAATTCCTCAGCGAGGAGGTGTCAGTCTTTAGGATGAAATGCCGAGGACTAACACCAGAGGGAGACATACACTGCTGCAGGTCTGTAGGAGGGGCTCTGACACGTGCACAAGACAGTCTCACACATACACACGCACGCTCACGTCCACATGCACTCTTCTTCATATGAGTTCACCAGAGTTCATTTTCAAAAATCCAATACAAAGTTAAATTAAAAAAGAAAAGAAAACTAATGAACAAGGAATTCAGGAATACTCAAAGCATACATTCATCTCGGAGAACACACACCTGTGCAGGCAGACACACAACTAAGTGCATACACTCGCTCATTAGAGGCAGTCAGTAAACCTTAAGTGATGAGTTGAGGGGTGGACTGCTGTGTCCAGGGAAGCTGTGAGTGCAGAGCCTCCACTCCATCAGGCAGTCCCATATTGAGTCTCTCTGGTTAAAATCTCTTTTTATAAAAATCAACAAAATAAAACGTAAAAGGAGTCTTTCCTCTCTTCCCCGTTTGGAGGAGGGTCGAACACACTCCTCCCTCTGATCTCTGGCAGAGGTAGTACCATCTAATCCGTCCTCCTCCCCTCCAGCGTCCCCTCGTGGGAAGTCTTTCCTCTACCGGTGCCCACGCTTTAATAAACACGTCCATTCCCCTCGTCGCTTACTCCGGGCTGCTGTGTGTTGTGTGTTTGTGGTCAGAAGACCTCCGGTAGTGTGACGTTGCGGAGCAGCCACTGTTGGGAGCGTGTGTGTGTGCAGTCTTTGACGCTGGGCACCTGGCTGTCCTCCTCGCTGGCCTTGTCCAGACACTGGTTACTGTTGACGTGGATCAGAGTCAGCTTCTGCACAGAAGGAAACACAGAGCACGTGTGTGAGAGGGGAAGCACATCACATAAGCATGTTTATAAATCTACAATCTAAACAGAAGGATCTTACTCTTATTTTCTATCATAATTCCAATGTATTTTTTCCCCGGCTGTGTTTTTCTGACACCATCTCATTTTGGCTCTCAGTGTGAGTTGTGCTGTGGTTGGACTGGGTAATGTGTCACCGAGAATATATTACCCTCTAAGTGAAGACGATAAATACTGACTGAACTGACAGCTGGTCTGAAATATGTGTTGTCATAAAGTTTGTGTACTGGGAATACACAGGGCTCATTATAGTCAGTTGACAACAGGGAATCCATTAGTATTCCTTTTTATTTAATAGAAATAGCAATTACTAACTGTTACAAATATTAGGGACTTTCTGATCCAACTGGAAGACGACCTTGTGACTGGGGAAAACCTTGTTTGCTTTGTGTTCATGCTTGATGGTGGGCGTGTCGCAGACAAGATCATCAAACGGAGTTTATGTGTCCCGCTAGCCGTCAAAACAATGCTAATGAAAGCAACACAGAAGATAAAATAGGCAATCAGATGAACCCAGAAGCTCCACCAGTAGCTTCACCAGCAGCTTCACCAGCAGCTCCACCAGCAGCTTCACCAGCAGCTCCACCAGCAGCTCTACCAGCAGCTCCACCAGCAGCTCCACCAGCAGCTCCACCACATAATTTATCATCATTTCCCAACGTGCATTCCAACATGTTAGTTTTCCTGTTTCCTTCCACTCACCGCAGGGTCGTACTCCCAGAGCTGGTTGCCCTTGAGGTGGTGACACTTGAGCATCATGACGGGTCCGTTGAGCTTGGACACGTCTAAACACAAGTCGTCAGTCCTGATCTCCTTATTGGCCGTGTAGGAAAACACCTGCGTCATCAACAGATTACAGCTTTTAATACAAAATTAGTTTTACAAGCACTTCTTTCTCATGATTACTTCCTGGACTGACTTTTCCTGTTAACATAAACATTGGTTAATTTCTTATTTTGTGTCAGTTGTTGTTTCTTTGTGTTATTGTTTTTACCTGGTTGCCTCCCATGCCGTGGCAGTTGAAAATGCCGACCTTCTCGTTCTCCTTGCGGGCCATGTTGTCCAGGCACTGGTTGGTCTCCACGTTTCGGATCTGAAACAAATACACAACCACAGTGAGGAACCTGAACATATGTAATTCACAGTTATTTATGTTTTCCTATTGGATTTCAGACTAGTCAAAGATCAATCTATAACTGTCTGTATTACAATAAATGAAAGGGTCTCGATTGTGTGTGTGTGTATGTTTGTGTGTGTGTACCTCTCCCAGGGAGTAGTAGTGTCTGGGGATCTGGGAGTCGGGGTAGACGTTCTCCAGGTACCAGCTGAATGGTTTACATTGGAGTTTTTGTCTCAGAGCACTGCGAGATGTGATGTCACCATAGTCCACTTTGGTCACACCTGGACAGACACACAACAAACACAAAGGTCCTTTTAAGGCTTATCTAAAGAGTGTCATTGGTAAAGGCCACATTATTATGTGACACACACAATCAAAATATCATTGGATTTCAGACCTCACTTCTCAGAACATGAAGTGTTTGAAAGAGACATAAGTGGAACTCCAGCAGAAATCTAATGAGCATCTAATCGACTTTTATAGAAGGCCAATGAATGTTAAAGCCAAATGTGAAGAAATTGCACGCATGAGAATTGGATGGACAGACAAATGGACAACCCGAACTTTTGTATGAAAAATAAAAGAACAGTTTCTCGTTAAAAGTTATGTTTAAAAAATGAGTTTTGTTTGATGGGTTCCCCCAAACCAGCCGATTTACACAACGGATGCGTTAGAGTTTGTGAGAGTGTTACTAACACATCTAAAAATATTCTGTATTCTGTATATGTGTGTGAGTGAGTGATTGTGCGAGTTAATAGCGGCTTCGTAGCATGAAATTACTCGCCGCCCCCTGTCCTGCACTGCTGGGTCGCAACTGCAATATCACACTGTCACTGGGTTAATGGATAGATCATACCTGCCACAGAGATTAACCTCCACACATGAGCACATACACGCACAACACACAAATACACACACACATGGCCCAACTCACCAGGGGAGATGATGTAGAAGAAGTTTTTAAATTCATCCATCCACACTTCTGCCAGGCGCCGGTTGTTCTTGTTGATGATCTGTCCCGTTCCCCCGGGAAACGTGTAGGGCGTCGCCTTTCTGAACACGTGACCCACATGAGAGCACGTGACAATTTCCAGCGTCCCACCGCACTGCCAGATCTGTGAAGAACAAAACACATATCGTTTACTGTACGCACACTGAGAGGCCTGATCACTGAATGGGCTGATCAGTGAGCTCTGCTGGGAGGATGGAAGACACTGATTGGTCGTGTCCGTGTTGTGACAGCCTAAATAAGTCTGACTGAGAGCCAGTCAGGATGACGCCTGACAAAGAATTAGTCAAGTCACCAATTAAGTCAGCGAGCAGTCCAACTCAAGTGTAATGTGTGTGTTTGGGACTCTGAGCCGACTCTCCTGGACGCCTGCCAGTGAATGGAAGAATACCGTCATGTCTATTGGCAGCGGGTGTGTTCACTCACTCTGAAAGAGATTTCCAGGTTCTCTCCACCCCAGATGTCCATGCCTGCGTCATACGTGCCGATCTCCTGGAAATAGTCCCGGTCTATGGAGAACAAGCCGCCTGCCATGGTGGGAGTCCTGAGGAGACACAGGAGAGCAGTGTAAACCAAGATTGAGGTGAGTCAGTGCCACTTAATTCACATGTGGCTTGTTTTCTAAAGGTCACACTGTACCAACAGATCCCATCGGAGTTTTAAATTTCCCAGCTCACACGCCCTGCTCTCTGCTTTCCCCCATTTAGTCCTCTTCTGCTCTGTGGTTGTGATGGCCGTGTCAGTGTTTATGTCCTTCTTTTATCTCTGCCTTGTAAACTGATTTGGTTTGTTTTCCCTGCTGCCTGACTTTACTTTCATTTAACAACTAAGTTCACATATCAACACATGATACCGTGCATACAAACAAAGACGAAGATCAAACACATCCTGAGAGCATGCAAGGTCCTGGTTTGTTTGCAGTATTTAGCGGAGAGTCAGAAATAATAAGAAACAGAGAAGTGGATAATAACAAATATTTTCTTTGCACCGTTACATTTCAAAGCTCGAACTCAACTTCTAATTAAATCACTCTTTTGACACAACTGAAGCACATAATAATAATAAAGCAAAAAAAGCATTTACAGTGGACCAATGCTATGTCGTGTCACAGCAACAATCTTTAATTAAAGACCTCTATATAAACAGGAAGCTTTAGCACTTAAAACACAGTTTATTGCTTAGAAAGCACACTTTGACATTTAAATAAGCACAAACTCTGCGACATCAAATAAAGAAAGGGACAGAAGATATACACAAAATGTTATTTTATGCTGAGAGCGTAAAACTGTAGTTCTTCTTAATGGTAGACTTGCATGTGTTTTTTACATTTGTTAAGGAGGTTTTGTTTTCAAAGCCATTTGGGGCATGACCCAAGAAGGAACTGATTCAATTTTGGAGCGGATCTGGAAAACCAGGGGGATCCAGGCTTTTCTAGTTGTTCCCAGTTGATGCTTCTGGTAATTTCTCTCAGGTTTGTAACTGACAAAGGCCAAATTCAGATCTGGAATCGATCTGATGGCAAGTGGACATCTCTTTAAGTACAGGTGTGAACACACCTCAGACGTACTCAGACCCGATCATTTGGTCTCTGTGAACAGAATTGATATCTGTGTTTATTTGCATATAGAGCAGGGGAGGGAAACGTGATCCCTGTTCACTGGAGAGACGTGTAGAGACACATTTTAAAGTCAGGTGTGACGTACTTGTGATAGGATCACAGGAAACAGATGCTGATACCAGGTCTGAAGAGGGCCACAAGGTCAATTAATATGTTCGCAGGATTTTCCTTAGACCTTGGATAGTTTTTGTGTTTTTTCTTTCATGCCATGAGGAGACTCTTTAAAAGTGACCTCATACTTTTTCACAGTTCTACAAATTACAAGGTAGACGAGTCCATAATAACCAGTTGAGCTGCGGAAGTTTCCTCCTGCACCATCACTCTTTGAGGCCTCTCAGTGTGTGACAGTTCTATAGCTTCCTATGCACTGGCCAAGGAAGAACAGTCCCTTTAATAAGTTTTAAACAGCAAAATTAATTAGTAACGCAAATTTGATAGGTTGAAATAACACCAGTATAGTCTACTGATTTACCAGTGGCTTACATAGCTTGTAAGTGTTTCCCAATAACATGGAACTGCTGCGCGACAGGACAGTGTTTATGTAAATTGTGTCATAAGTGTAAAATACTTCTTAATTTCTTCAACCAAAACAACCAATTTTAGTTTTTTAGGCCGCCTACAAGTCATCCTTGGGGGGAAAAATGGTCAGGCAGAGCCGTGAAACCGGGAGAAGAGTGTTACATAAGATGTATTATGTGTGTGACCTTGAATAATAGCGCTTAGCGTGCTTAGAAACAAGGGCAGGAAGAAGAGATGATAGACAAGCAGAAATAAGCTCTTGATTTTACTTCCAAGTGCCTGACCATGAGAAATGGTGCATGGAAAAGAATTACACAAAATCTCACTTAATCATCTTGACTTGAACAACAGAGGAAAGTTCATTGTATTTTGTCTCTCATCTTATCCTCAGAGCACTTTATCATTCTGATGAAAATGTAATGGTGAAGTACGATTCTGCTGCGCATGTTAATTGTGAATGGCTGTCAGCGACGCTAAAGTTACCAGCAGATGTTATTTCAAATAGCTTAATGACATCAAATGAGTACAATCATGTGTGCATGGTTATGACACTGACATGACTCAGGCCTCATCCCTGCAGCCAAATTCTCTTTTTGCCGACCCAGCAGAGGTCAGAGGGCTGGTTCAACAGCTGCCCTTCAGCTGGAGGACACACACATATACTGCAAGTAAAACGCCTATGTGTCACTGGCCGGCTCGTCCAACTGTGTCACCAACCTGACAGGCAGTGTGCGGTCTCCTTTGCGGCGGTCCATCTCTCTCTGGGGCACAGGGTACCAGCGGAAGTTCAGCTTCCAGTTGAAGCCTCCGTACGTCATGTCGGAACCGGCCATGTACTCGAACGTGTCGTCGCTGATCACGTCGATGATGGGGCACACCACCGTTCTCCTACAGCAAACAGAAACACATCAGACATACAAACACACACACAACCCAGACCCCACCCACACGCAAACACAACTGCATACGCCTGTTGAGTGGTCATCAATTACGACTAAGTGCTCATCTATAAGGTGTGGCACCTCTGGGACCAAATCCACTACAACAACAATATATGCCGTGATGTAACCTTCAGCCATTACTCATCACACCTTCTCAAACCTTATGTTTTGTGTGTCTGTGTGTGTGTTTTTGAGTACCAGCTTGAAGGAAGCAGTAATCGGACAACAAGTAATTAAGCATCAAATAAACACGACGACAAGCCCCCTACAGGCTCAACAATAGTTTATTGATTTTGTTTTAATGCTTGCCAGTGGTGTGTAGATCTCCTGTGTGTTTGTGTGTGTGTCTTACTTGTCTTGCTTGATACGGGCGAGCAGAGGCTCCAGCCACCCCAATGTGCATTCACAATGAGCGTCCAGAAAGGTTATAACCTAGACACATGGAGAGAAGGCGTCAGACAAACACGGCAGTGCACACACCATCTGGAGAACAGGTCACTGGGGGGTGGATGTCATGTTTGTGCATGTACGTGTGCACACGCACACACCTGGCCAGTGGAGAGGGACGCTCCTTTGAGACGAGCACGGATGAGTCCAGAGCGCTGATCCATCCTCACCACTCTGACAGGGACTTCAAGTCTTCTGACATACTGTTCCAATGGCCGCTTGAGGAAATCTGAAACATACAAATGAACACGGATATGAATGAAAACGGAATGAAAAGCAGAGTTTTCAGAAACACATATATTATATAACTTAGGCACAGATCCTACATCGAATGAACAGACAGAACAATGCTGAGAGTTCTCTTCTGCTCTGGAGGGCATGTTGGTCCTAATATGAGACCGAGTATTTTTTACTTAATTATTTCAGGACTCAACAGCTACACTTCATTCATTACAACAGATACTACTTTTGAATGCAAGCAAGTTTCAGTGTTGCATTTTTTGTCTTTTGTAGCCTTAATGTTGAGAGACTAGTGAGTGTTTGGGAACTCACTAGCGTGGCTCCATCTCACTATTGCTAAGCGCAGACTCAGAATCCAAATGTGCAAGATGGCTGCGTTCTTATACCGGAGATTTTGATTTGATTTCGGGATAGTGGGAGGAAGAGGACACACGCTGTCCAGCTTTACAAACAGTATATGGTCTACAGCGATTCTTTCAGAATGAGCATGAGAGGAATCGACTAGCTGCAGTCACTCAGTAGCCTCTGGACATTGACCTGTCTATAGACGTCCAGCCGAACAATGATTTTGGTAAGCGGCCAAACGCTGTTTCATTGTCTGATGGTTATGGCTTGATGAGGAAACTGCAGAACAAATCCATTAGCTATGAGTCTTATTTTACCAATGTGGTTTTGTATGGGCCACGGTGTGATCACTCACAAAAATGTGACAGACCACAGGACATGTTGTTCACTTTGTCAGTGAGCCTATTTATTATGTTTCCATCAGTGTTTGTTTGTCTGGTAGTTAACAGGATTACACAACTGATTACCAGGAAACTTGGTTGCAGTATGGGTCAGAGAAGAACCCATTCAATTTTGGTGAATTTTCATTGATTTCTCTGAGAATAATTAAAAGATCTTATTGGGAAAAAAAAGTAAGGCAGTTTAAGGGAACTGATAATTATGAGTGTGTGTAACTTGGTAAACATCCAATAAAAAATCTGGATCTAGTAAATTTGTATGTGGATACATGCTTGACTGCTGGGTCTTAGCAGAGGTATGTGTGCCCTTCTGGTTATGAATATTGCAATGAAGATAGTCCATAATGATGCAACAATGCATATCCCTTCCACCCCACAAACCCAGGAAAAAAACCTGAACACACAAACCCTGCACACAAGACAGACAGAAACAAACAGCAGAGGCTGGATTACAAACGCCCCCTCCAACCTGTTGTGTACCAGCACAGATCAAACGTAAATGTGTGGTTGTGTTTTTGTGCAGGTGCCTCAGCTTGTATGCCAAGATCCCATCTACGTGCAGAGAGCTCTCCTCCCTACATGCCTACACTACCATCAAAACTGAGGTCCCATTGGGTGTAATGGTGCTGTGTGGTGGCGGCTGGGGGGGGATTGAGGGTAATAACAGAGTGTAATCCCTGCGGCTGGCAAATTAAGGACCTAATCTCCCCCAAACAGGGATTATAAGCATTGCACAGGATAGAGTGGCTCACACAGCATATACAGTATATGCTGACTGGCTGTTGGGCACGGGCACACAGACTTGCACACATACACACACACTCATACATAAAGTCAAATCATACAGTAGTTCTCGAAAAAAAATAGGTTAAGCCTCAAACAAGAGGCACTGAAGGAATTATGTGTGTGTGTGTGTGTGTGTGTGTGTGTGTGTGTGCATGCGTGTGTGTGTGCGCGTGTGTGTGTGCATGTGTGTACATACCCCTCTCACTGGCATCATCCACCAGGACAATCTCCTCTAGCAGTGTGTGCGGAGAGCGGTCGATGACGGAGTGGACGGTTCGCAGCAGCGTGCTCCACGCCTCATTGTGAAATACAATCACCACGCTGGTACGTGGAAGATTATCGGGATATAACTTGTTCTTGCACCTACAGAGAGAAAAAAAAATAAGAACACATTTAATGAGGAAAAATTTGAGATCTAGTGCCTGACCGAAAAGGATTTCAGGGGGGGCAATGTTGATACCTATACTTGGGAAATATGCTCTGGCTGAAAAAAATGGTAATGAATCCTAACCTTATTGATGAAGAAATGTAATTACACTTGATTATAAATTAATACAAATATAAAGGAAACACAAATACAACCAACAATAAAGTTCTTGAATCAAGTTTTTTAACGTTAACATAAATTAATATTTTTTTCTTTAAAATAAAATGTTACATATCACCTCATATCTGCAATTACAAAAGCTAATACATATACATCTTTGATTCAGCCAATTACATTGATCAGTCTGGCTATACTGAAAGTTTTTCAATATAGACCAATAAAAGGTAAGCTAATGCAGCTATATATTATTGGAATACTGACAAAATATTACAAAGTACAACAAGAGGAGATGTGTGAATTGCATGAGCCACATGTGCAATAAGTGAAGTTGCCGGAACCCAGACAGACCTGAGCCAACAGAGGGAGAGAAGAGAAAAAGACTCTGGTAAAGACATCACAATCAAGCCTCTGTCTGATTGTAAGAGACTGCTACAGGCAGAGCTGCAGCTCAAGTGAGTCTCCACAGCAGAGAGCTGAACAACAGGGACTTGAACATCAACTCAACTGCATACATCAGAAGCGTAACTGTTGCGTTAATTACAATCGTAAATTGTGAAATTTGTATCAAATGCAAACCCGGACAAGACAACTGAGGGTGAATGACGAGTGAGCAGCTGAGCAGGTATCTCCAAATTTAGACAGAGACTCGCACAGAAACAGTGGGTCAGTGCGATGACAGTTGATTAGTGATGCTTATGAGGGTGTGAGTCATTGTCATGAAGCAGTGGAGAACACACACCAAGCTCTAACTGAGAGACAGAGAGGGATGCAAAGGTCTCACGGAGGAGAACAGGTTAGAGAATGAGTACGTTTTAAATGATCATCCTAACTAGTTTGCATCATTTGAGAATAAGACACTGTTATGTAAACAGTATTTTCAGATGACCTTTAACTGAATAAAGTCATACTTGAAAAAAAAAAAAATCTAATTAAGACATATGGAGTATTTGAAACCCTTAGTTATTCAATGTAGTCATGTGTACATTTTAATCTCACTATAACATCCTATTGGAGTTTTTGCAGCATTTTGTGACATCGACACATAACACTTACAAACTGCTTGACGAAAAATCGCCTGGGTTCGAGTTTAAACAAATAGTATGACATAATGTTGAGGTAACTCATAATGAGACTATGATTTGTAACATGTAAATGGAAATATGAATGGAAAGTATATTAACATCCCACGTAAATATAGTAATCTAAGTAATGTCTTGTTCAGAATAAGGTCATAGCCAGTGACCTACACACACTGAATATATTTTAGATGATTTCAATTTAGAGTTATTCAGACTATAGTAGATGCTGCAGTGATTAGTGTAGATTTACATAATACACTGCAATAATATACTGTATAAAGACTAAATAACCGCTGTGTCATTTTGCCCTTGACATTTTGAAAAGGCTTTAAAGAGTTTGGCACATCATAGCCACCTTTCCTTATGGCATGTGAGTCTTTCATAATCGTCTCACTAATCAAAATGAACAATTAATTATCTGAGAAAATGCTTTGAAAGCCTTTCTCCATCTAGAGAGTACCAGATATATTACAGATGGATTGATTTGCACAACAGATGGCACAAAAGATGGACACAATGAATTCCATAAGAATGTTAATGTTACCTTCCAATAAAAAGAGAGAGCCCAGATACAGATACGAAGATAATGCTTGGGTTCAAGAGACACTGCTGCCTGACACGATACCTGCATGTGAGCTGTCTGACATTTCACTGCCTTTCAGTGAAAGTGTTTTCTCAAAGAACCTCAGTGAGCAGCTCAAACTGTTATCTACTGATGACAAAACTGAGTGTAGCCTGTGACTTCCTCCCTCTGACAGACTCAACTCACAATAGCCGAATGGAACATGATCTCTCTCTTTCTCCGTCCACACAGCTCCCTCCCTCCCCGAGTGTCTGACGGCGACAGAGGAGAGGAGGTCAAGAAGATAGTCCATCATGCAGCCGCCTCTGGAGCATGTTAAATAACACACAGTCATTCTCAGGCAGCGGCATGCAGGCCCATGCCCTCTACAAGGAGGGGAGGTTGACGAGCGCACGAGATGAATCACTGTAAAAACAGCAACACCCGATTTTATAGACGTCAGGTAATTATGTCTCTCCACTATGTTTCAATGACAAACACAAAAAAGACTCGCTGGATCTTTGCTGCGAAGCTGATGGGAAAAAGAATTCTGTGTTTTAACCAAATCAACATGTTGACACACGCACGCTCCTGTCGGTGTGTGTCGTGAATTCTGGGTATTCAAACAGACTGGGGTGGTGCGGCTACATTTGGCAACAGCTAAGCAGAGTAATGAGTTACGGGCTGTGACTACAGCCAGTGGATTGGGAGGAGAGTTAGGAGGGGTGGGCGGACTGGTTGTTTTTAAAGCAGTGTCAGTCATACAACATTACACACACAAACATTACACGTACATGTATGTTTTCTCAGTCAGGAAAGAAAACTTGGAAGATGTGATCATTGAAAAAGTTTTCATATTCTGCAGATCCACCCAACCCCCCCACACAAGCACACACACTTGACAGTAATGTCAGAACGACCAGTCCTCTCATCGCTGCACTGCTGCAAATAATGAAAACAAACCATCAGTGAGCTTCAGCTAATGGTGAACTGCTTTACTATGATGAATTTGTTTGGATGTTCTCTAAAAGCCTGCCGATCCACCCACCCACACACACACAAATAAACACACATGCACACATGCACACATGTGCGCGTACCTACACACAAACAGGGACATTCCCTTGCTCGATATTGACTAGGCCTTATCTCCTAATTGGAAAAGCACATAGACAGAGTGAAGGCAGAGTGAAAACACACCTAGTAATCAACCCTCGCTCAAAGACTAAAACCCATTTCACGGATCAATGTCCTCTTTCTCTCCTGTCTGTCTGGTGTGCATGTGCTCCTGCCTGTCAGTCTTGCGTCTGTCAGTCAGTCTTTCTGTGCGTCTCACTGAAAACCTTCATTACTGATCTGTGCATGTTCTGCTACTGAAGTGAAAAAAGGAGCAAAGGGGAACGGAAGGCTAAGCTGGTTTCCACCTGCTCAAGCTAACCTTGACATATCTTACAGGCTACTGGCCAGATGCATGTCTGTCTGTTGCCCCGTCTGCCTCCCTGTCTGAAGACTTAACAACCTACAGCCACTGCTACTGACACACATTAAAGTAAAAATAAAATCCTCATTATAGACGAGAAGGACCTGGGAATTACACATATAAAATAATATTCAAGTAAAATAATAGGCGGAAAAAACATTTTACTTTCTCACAACTATACTTTAAATTAAATGTTTAATTTTCTTTTTGATTTTCTTTACATCTTCATAAAACTGAGGGGCAATTGACTTGGGCAATGTGTGTCGTTATCCTCAGTGTCTCATCATATGGTGTCATTACTTCCTTACTTCTGGGTGAACAAATGGGCTGTTGGTTATGGAGAAAAGGGAGTTTTGATTTGATAGGACAGGCAGAAAGGCGGCATTGTCACTAGTGCAGCATGAGGTCACCATATATAAATGTACCAGCTTGTTGTGTCCCAATTCCATTATATACACTAATTCTGAGGGGGTTTAAGTCTGTCACAGCAAAATAAACAATATAATGACACTCAGCACAGTCAATAAGAAGAGGATGAGGGTTTCACGTCTGCAGTTTGTCTCATTTGGTCCAGACCAGGAGAAAAAGAAAATTAACTTTGAAGTGGCTTTTTAATTTTTTTTATTTGAATGAATCTAGATCTATTGACATGAAGTCAAACCTACCAGCAGGTAAATCAATCATTAGACAGTTGGGGAAACACACGTCTAATGTGTTTATGTTCTAATCCAACTATGGGTTCACACTCATTCTTAAATTCACTTAAAAATGTCCCATATTTGATCATTTCCGGGTGCTTTTGATACAGATTCATCCATATGGAAATATATCTGTGAATTTAACCTAAAAAGCCAAAAACATCTCGTCATAGTTCCTTATGTCACACTTCTCCCTTCTCTCAGATGAGTAAAATGCTCTGATATTTCATTAATAATGCACCTTTGCCACTGGTCTCTAATACTTACTGACAAATCTGCTTCCGGACATTCAACGATTATACAGTTTCATCAACATTTTTCTCTCTTGTAGTTTGCTCGCTCAACGACAGAATTGCTGTTTTGTGACTGTGTGTGACATTAAAACCCAAAATGTCTGACAGCTTGTTTATTCCTCTGTGAATTGAGTGTTCTGATACTTTGACAGCATTTATATACCACCCACCTAAACCTGCTTTATAATTATAGACGAGGGAATCTCACTTTCTACACAATGGGGACTTAAATGAACCATTGGATGACACAAGGATACAGCATATAATGCATTTTGACAGTTGGGGAAAATCCCAGAGGAATCCGTGTTACCATGTTTACGCTCTGATTTAAAAAATGTCCTTCCTTTCATATTCAGGTTGCTTATCATAAGGTTGTTTCCTAAAACAGCCGATGGATTTTATGGGATCAAAGCCTTACGTTAAAATCCTCTGGTTGAGCCGTTTGCTTGAGCTCAGTGAGTCCACAGAGTCGACCAGACAGGACCTGCTCCCACAGTACGCGAACAATATAACATTATTCGATAAGAAGCCTCTCACTCTACCTAGTTGTGATTGGCCTGCTGGTCACAGGGACAACATGATCAACCATCTCCACAGGAACTGGCAACACTTACTCAGTTAGTCTTGGCAAACATTGTTTACACAGCTGGTCCCTGCGATCATTATCCAGTGATTTAACCGAGAGTCTCGGCTTCGCTAAAATTGGCATATTGAGTAATTAAATAATAAACAAGACATAGAGTATAGAGATGTGATCTGATGAAAAGCAGCAACTACTTCTTTCATTTATCCAAACACGTGTCACAATAAGGACGCCACAATCAACCCCTGCCTTACAGAAGCCATACGGCAACTCTTAAGGGACACACTAACACAAATATCAAACCACAATATACAGTGGTAAACGAACGGCAGTCTGTCAAAGCAGTTACATATGATGAGCAGAGAATCCAGTGAGCCATCATTTTGAGAGACAATCCAAAAGAAGGTGACATGCAAACTCCACACATTTATACAAAGCAGCAACAGAGGAAACACAAAGTTTGAGATCTCTTATGTTATTATGAGAAGGGTAATCTAGTTCATTATGAAAGTGTGGCAGGACAAATTATAACTAGAGAGAGTATCTCAACCAGCAGTGCTACTGAAATCCATTTTTAGGAGAACTTAATTTGAAAAGCCAGAGAAAGTGATGGAACAGATGATTAGCTGCGGGGAGGCTGCTCACCCTTCCAGGCGGACGTCAGGCAGTGAGCGATTGAGGGCAATCATCTCCGAGGCCATGAGGTTGAACTGGTTAATCTTAAACATCTCCTTCATCTTCTCCTGGTTGTCCTTAGGAATTACCACAGGCTTCCCACCTTCACCGGGCCCATCTCGCGGCCTGGTGAGAGTGTCTATAATAGATACAAACAGACAGATTTGAATAGAGAAGATGCTGGATGTGAGTGTTTGTGTGTGTGGGTGTGTGAGTGTGTGCATCAGTATTCACTCACGGTCTCTCCCAGGCAGTCCCCTCTCCTTCTTGTCGTCGCACTTGTTGCATTCGCTGAAGTAGAGCAGAATGAACATGTCCAGCATCACCCACACCAGAGAGGTGGCCAAAACCACCTTACAGTATGCAAACCTCCGCATCCTAAAAATGTAATGAAAGGATGACAAAAATATTAGAGCTCTGGCTGAGATGAGAAGTGATGGCTACCCCTGAGCTGCGCACACAATCACAGCCTTTTCCAAAAGCTCTGCAGAGATCACTCTCTGTTTCTTTTCATACACCCCCCCGTCCTGCCTCTACCTCCGCTCGTCCCAAAGCTCTGTGCCTGAGTATCTTCACAACACCTCCATCTGTCCTTCCGCCTGCCTGTCTGCCTGACTCTTGGCTCTTATCTGTCAGCTGTTTATCAGCACTTCTCCAAACGGTCACCTCCACACTGAGTAGGGAGACACAAAATGGACACTTTGCATTGCTGCATTTCCATCTAACATCACTCCAGAAGAAAAGTGTAAATCTATTAGGGTGTTTGCAAAAGTTACTCAATAAGATTAGTGTCTGACATCATTTAAAGCACATTGAAGGCTGACATTGGTGTTTTGGACTGATTGTTTTATTGTATCAGTTGCTTTCAACTGTCATGTGAAGTTACAAGGCAGAAACCGACTGCATTAGAGTTATCAAATACCCTGTAGTGTACAAGCCCAACAACCGTTTGCACATTTAACATACAAATCCCTATGTGCCAAAGTGCAGTCACAAACACCCACACCCCCCCCCCATCAGGTAAGCTTAAGCGCACACACACACACACACACAAACACACACAGCAGAGAGAGGAGCTGTGAAGGTAATTGCTTTTTCTTTTGGCAGGCAGCGAGAGACAGACACAACCACATTAAAATTCCTCTGCTCCCCTTTCCCTCTCTCCTCCAGCCACATCTCTCCTCTCTTTAGCTGAATCTTTGCCTCAATGATCCCTCAGGTTGCAGCAGCAGAAGGGAGAAAATTAATTTGGCCACGGTGATTTCTCTCATGGCCCCTGGGAAGCAAAAAGGTGCTTGTGCATAGCTAGCTTAGCTTAGTTTAGCTTTACTTAGCAGCCAGGGAGGATGGAGAACTGCAGAGCAGCGTTTCTAAATTCCACCTGATAGGATTCTGGTAGCATAATGTGCATGGTACAGCAGAAAAGTGAAGATCTGTCTGCTCTCTGTAAGTTTGTCCTTTCTAAGGACTTTTGTGCCTGCAGAGCCAAATAGTTTCAATGTCCTGACAAAGCAGTAGTTTACAGTGCTACCAATTGAAAGCTATGTACTGTATCCACTCTGCAGCACAGCCCGAAATCCTCAACAACCGACATGTTTATGCAGTTACACTTCCTCATCAGACATATCCAATGAAATAAGTACTAATAGCCTTATAATGCTACTTGTAATAACTATTTGTGATAAGAGGTGAACGCTGCCAGAAACCAGCCAATAGCAATATTATCTGACACTGTCTCAACAACTGCTGCGGTTTCCATAAAAATATCTTGATGCAAATGCAAAGCTGATCCCAACTGGATACTTTCATTGCTCTAGTCAAGCTTGTCATGCAGTTTGAGTTTTGTAACCTTGGAAAATTCTTCCCCTGAGGCTGACATAGAGAAACTGGTGCAGAGAAACCACCAGTTTATCAATGTGATAATATGAACTCTTATACCCTGGAGAAGAAAATAATTTAATCACATCAATTTAGCTGCAGCGATGAGCAACAAGGGCGTATGCATGTGCATACATATTAAAAAAGCCCCACCCTGGCACTCAGTGAGCAGCGGATTAAATCAAATTTATAACGTGATTTTTGCATTACAACATTCTTAGTGAACTGGCATCTACATGGAAAACAATGTGTGTCAGATCATTTGAGAGTGGCCTTTTAAACTTTATAAGCACCTAGCTTTGCTGGCCGTCGACCATGGGCAGTATTTCCTAAACAATCTTAAATACATTAAAACATGCAAGAAATTGACACCTTTATATGATTTTAATACATTATTACTCCCCGTTAAGAATATATAGGCAAAAATAAGTTGAGGGGAACTGTGGATGAAAACAAGACACATACCTGACACATGCTATGCTCATATTCCGGTTCACAATGTTAATTTGGGTTATTACTTAGATTTAGATGCTTTAAGGTTCAAGAAAACACATCACTGTCCACAAACTGTCCATTTCTACAGCTGCTCTTTTCAGCCGCTATCTGAAACACTGTCTGTTTAAGAGCCCCCCCCTCCCAATAAAGTCCCGCTTTGTCTGAATTATTACCATATTTGTAAAATACTGCAGTAACTGAAATATTGTTAGGTTATAATCATGTTTTTCTCAAATTTACTCTTTTCCCCTAATAGTATACTTATTTTTTGCCTTCTAGTAACATTAATCACTAGACTACTAAAGGTTAGCTGCACTAACACCTATATATTCATAACGACACCTATGTATTCATAACGGTGTGTGTACGAGTGTGTGTGGGTTTGTGTGGGAGGACAGGAAAATGGCTTGCTTGGTTCTGTACGGATGTCTTCATATTGAGTGTTACCATCACAGCGAGTTCACACCAGTGACTGTGCTTATGTTCACACACACAGGTGTTACTCCAACTGCCGTGAGTGCAGAAGGAGCACATGGGTAATGGCTGAATGAGATAAAAAATTTTTTTTGCCATGCTGTAGTCTGTGTTTGTCTTCAAAGCTCCCCCCTCTAGTTGTTTAATACATCTACTTACTTTGATAAATAACCTCTGTATTTTTCTTAAAGCCACAGTAAAGCAAACAGGTTTTCTTCATTTTTCTGGGTTCCCATTGCATCTCTGACCCACTTTAAAGTTCAAAGACGGTTTCAGAAACAATCAGAAACAGCTGAAACCCAATATAAAACCAAAGCAACACAACACAAAACCCATTCCTGTATATTCCTGTAAGGTAAATTCAGAGATCCTCCTGGATATCCTCTACGAATTCAAAAAACTCTCATCTCTCCGTTTGGATCACTCTTCTCCAAAATTCTTGAAATTCCAGGGCCAGTGGGATGCCTGATATCTCGCCCTAGCGCTCCAATCTCCTCTCTGTTTCTCTGACCACTGCAGGATTGTACCACCCTCGCTTGACCTCTGCACAGTAACACGACACAATCTAATAAACCAGCAGAAGCTTGTATATCTCTCCCTTTTCTCTGTTCCTGTTGCAGGAAGAACTGGGCACATATGCCAAACATATAACAGCAAACTGAGACACGGAGCTAGACAGACATGGAAGCGCTCAGTCAGAAAGAAATACACACATATCATCTTGCTCACAAAGTTGTTTCAAACCACTGTCAGAGGGTTGTCAACTGGTTTCCCTGAATGCTATTTGATCACAGCAAATGTAAAAGAATTAGACAGCAGCGCTCCGAGCAGCGGCAGAGAGGATATGGATATACATATAGACTCAACACACACATTTTTCGATTCCTGTCTTTCAGCCATTCCTCACTACTCACTATATTTCTAATCAGGCATGGCAGAGGACACCTCAGGTCTCCTCTGTGCTCACGGCCGCCTCAGGCCCTTGTGAGTGTGTGTGTGTGTGTCGGTTTAGTTTATGTTGGGAGCTAGTCTCTTTGAAGTCTCTTTTAAACAGCCTGGCTCCCTATGACATAAAGTAGACACAGTTCTCCATCCCTGCATCTCCACGCTCGCTCCCTAATCCATTAACATATCACGTTCCCTCCATCTTTCTTTTATATCTCCATCCCGGGCATCTTGCTCTTTCTCTCCACACCACCCCACCCCCACTCCCCTGCTCGTCTCTTGGTGATGTCGTCTCCTTTCAAGAGCGGTTGCCATCACTACTTCCCTACAAGAACACAATTTCCCCCTTCACATCCTTCTCTGTGTCCCTCTTCATATCCCCTCCTCTCCTCTTTTCCACAGTCTTAATCCTCCTTTAGAGATTGCACAACCAGGGTTTCTCACAAACCACTTGTAAAACTCTGTGAGAGCTTGAGGATCCGGAGCTTCACTTGCTTCACAATTTATGACTCGGGCAAGGTGCCTTCCTTCTGGGGACGTTATGTTCATATCTATAAAATGAAATTAAAGGGGAGGAGAGGGACATTGTATTCATATGAGAGAGAGCCAATGAGAGAGGGGGATTCATTTGTGTGTCATTAATCCAAAGAAAGTTTGAGCTGCTAATTCATGTTATAAACTAAGATAGTTTATTTGATTAATCTCTGTATAGCAGAGTTTTTCTTTTGCTCTACAAAACCAGATGGTTTTCATTTAAACTACTTTCTCCTTCTAAAACAAATATGTAAATATGTATCTTCATTTTTGACTGATGCCTCCTCAATAGGGAAAGGAAGAGATGATGCTATTAAAGTGTGTGGAGTTTCCTTGGGTCACGATAAGGTTGATAAGCTTGATAAGCTTAACAGTTTTCAAGAAAACACTGATAGGAGGCTGATTTTCTCCACAGTCGTATAATACCTCTCTCAACTAGAGCAGGACAACGCTCAGGCTAATATTAGTAGTGAAACAGAACAGCGTGGCCTGACATCCCATATGCATTGCTCTCTATGGAGTAGCTGAGGTACACAGCCGCTCCTGGCATAAATGGCTGGGATCAATTCATTTCCAGGTCATAACCTTGACAGCAAAACATAGACTGGTCCCATAGAGGAAGAAGAGCGAGACGAGTACTGAGGCAGAGAAAAACAGAGGAAAAGCTACTAGTATTCATAGAGCAAAAGGCAGAGTGTGAATATATGCACACATATACTGTGTGTATATATATATATATATTTTCTGTATGCGAACATGTTCATAAAATATACAGAATATAAATATATACATCCAATGTTGTGGCTGATTGATATATTTGGCTCTCAGCTACAGGGTTTTCCCAGTGTTTTACAGCACAGGTGGGTATTTTTGCCTGAAACAAAGATCAGCCCTTCAAACATTACTAAAGTCATTACAACTCCCTGAGATAGAAAACAATTAATATAGCAACACTTTTAATGAAACTTGGCAGAGTTGTTCATTATGAGTTTCATAAACTGCTCACAAACCGAGGTGGTGAGCCACAGGCCAAATTCTCTGTGGCTCACCAAGTCGGTTTATCGTTTTTGTCAAGTCAAGCCAAGCTGTGTGATTTTGAAGAAAGCAACACAGGATATGTCGCAAAATGTTCTCACTACAAACAATCAACTGTAAAGGAAACTGAAAAGAGTGACGGACATGTGTCTGTCGGCTGTAATACACTTTCAGCTCTGCTGCTGAAGTCAGTGAATTCTGTAGTACTACATTTACTTAAATACATTTGTGCTGCCTTTTGCTGCAAAAACTTATGAATTTTTTTGTCAGAAAGAGAGAGAAAGTTAAAAAACTGAGAATAAAAAAAGCAAACAGCAACACAGGTAGAATTGCCTATGGCAGCGTAAAAGTCCCAGCCAAAATTGATTACCAATGCAAAGCTTAGCACAGGCACAAAGTGGAATTAAACACTTCAATCTCCAATCACTAGGGCATTTTCGGCCAAAATCAATAAATATCCCTGTCACAGAGGGTGTTCCCCTGACAGATGGACACAGCACAGCTGCCTGGTACGCTACACCAAAGAACACACAGCACATGTATACAAATAAATAAATTATAACAGACATAATATCACTCAAACCGCAGCCCCCCCCCCCCCCCCCCCATTTTTTTTTAGGTCTGTGTGATGCAAGTATGCTGTAATTGCTCTTTTAACAATTCATAATCCCACTTTTTCTCTCATATTCAATTCATCCTCTCAAACAGCCATGAATTGATCTCAACCATGCAAATCTACAGAATGGAGGATTTAGGATTTTCCAGCGATTAATATCTTTGTGCGTGTTCACAGATTTGTCTACAAATTTCCAAATCTCAATGGACTGACAAATCTGGCGATTTATTTTTATCGTTTACTAAACTCATTTTAAGATATACAACTCTCGGCTCATATCTGTGAATATTTCTGTTACAGTAACTTCCCCACTTCCCATGAGGAATCATGTTTTGCATTGGTGGCTATCAAACCCTTGGCCCTGGCAGTGTTGTTTCATCTTCTCTCACCAATGAACTGCACAAATCTCTTCCCCTCCATACCTTTAGGAAGTTAGGAAAGCTTAAAGAACATGCTTGATTAACACAGTCTAACAACTGCACCTATTGAGTAATCTTTAATGCCTGACTGCACAAAGACAAGTCAGTGCAAGCTTGACATCTCATCAAGAGTTGCCACTGACTTTTTATTTCCCAATGAACAGAGCAGCAGAGTCAGAGCAAAGATCAACATTTTACTGGAGGCACCAGATTCAAGATGGTTGTCATCAGAAAGTGTAGCATACTAGACACAAGCAAAACAGTTAGGTTAGCATTGTATATCAAATAACATTGTATATCACATCTTAATCATCCTGGAAATCAGATAAAGCATAAATAATGACTGCACTAAGTCTTTATTTCTTGCAATGAATAGTTTTAAATAGGTATATAGTCAAAATAATTCTTAATGAATCTGAACAGCAGTAAGGCCTCTGCGGTAAGAACTAATCCACCTCAATAACAACAGAGATGGTCTTCAACATACAAAAACACTTATTTTAACAATAATAACAGATTCAACATATAAAGAGAAGTTTGGGAAGGTTCATGTCGGTATGAAAATTGCTTCAAAATAATAGTAGGGAAACAAACAAATCTGCTGCTTAACATAATACTTCTGTCTGAACATTGACGTTTTGGTGACAGTAATTGATCTTCCTGTTCATACAGGTCACCTAGAGATCCACAATAACAACTATTCCAGTGCAAGTGATGGAAGGCAGCCTACAGCTCTCAATGGTCAATCCTCTGGATTTGCTACAAAACCTCTGACTGGATTTTGCACATTGGCTGGAAGTGTTTAAACTGATGCATCAATGAGCTACTGACAGTGAAGCATGAGAGGGACAACTGAGTCAGATCATTGTTCTGTTGTTCATTTCAAAAGCCCCAGCCTCCCTGTATACATACCTCTCCGAGTGACTAAAGGGGTCTCTGGTCAGATGTGAAGGGTGCTCCACCAGCAGAGGGGGCGGAGCTTCAGAGATCCCACTTCCTCCTTGGCTCCTCACTCAAACATGCTCCTTGAAGAGACAAGATAGATACAGACCCACTGTAAACATCTGAGCAGTTGCAAAGATAAGTAAAAACTTTGATGTGATCTGAAAGTGTGATCGCAGTTAGGAATTGTTACCATGGGGACAGTGGGGCAAGAAATTGCAGCAGCCAGTAGTGGCCTGAAATGTTTGGATTTTTATTTAGATTAGCACTTTCATATTGCTATTAATTAAGCACGTATTAGTTATGAGTACTTATGACAGAACTACACTCATCAACATCAAACATCTTTACAAGTGTAGTGATCGGCCCAGGAAGAAAGAGAAGAGAGCCAGGATGAGAGTGAGAGTGACTGATGTCCCATAGCAGGAAAATGAGGTTGGCTCACGCAGCAACAGGAGATTGAGACCATGATATCTAGCATTGAGATGCTGCACTTAATGGTGGATAGAGAGAGTGTATTTAATGTTAATATTTTCTGGCCAGACAATTCATTGTTCTAATTATTGCAGTTTACATTCCTCATGAAAAAATGCAGAAAAAAATATATATAAGATCATCGGAAATCTCATGAATGCTGATTTGTTTTTTGAGGGACCATGTCTGTAATATGATTGTGTAATTTGGTGTTACAGAACAATAATTAAAATCAAAATCTTGAGTACTGTAATTGATCTATGTTTTCCATTTTATTTTACCGCTTATACATTCCAGTTACAGAACGAGGAGTGGGGAGTGTGTTTTTTTCCCCAATAAGCCTGGAAAAGAGACAGCAGGCATTCTGATTGCACCTTGGGGAAGCAAAACCGCATTGCAACCACAGGAAGGCAAGAGCGAGACTGTCACTCAACGACCTCAAACACACTTCCTGTCTCTGCACGCACAATAATAACACTCATCTCTCTCACATAATCACACAATCAGAGTCACAATGTCACCAGGCATTTTTCCAGCAGCACCAACGCTTCCCGGTATTAGTGGAAGTGCATCATCAAAAAGGCATGAAAAGGGTTAGACTTTCGAATGCTGTCAGTCATCTACAAAATTGTCGGCATAACTCTGCATCTCTGGGTATTGTGTTATAAATCCATCGTGCTCCCTCCTTCCACACCCACCCAGAGGTTAAACATAGCCTAAAGCGCTCTGCTAGCCTTGGAGCAGCATAAAAAGAGAGGGATAGAAAAGACATGAGGGATGAAGGGGGAGGGAAAATGGGGACGGACAACTGACGGATTCTCAGAACTGCTCATTTCACTGGATTAATCTGCTATTTTTGAAAAATCCGCAGAGAATGAAGATGAGGGTGAATATGACTCAGTGTCACTGTGTGTGTGTGTGTGTGTGTGTGTGTGTGTGTGTGTGTGTGTGTGTGTGTGTGTGTGTCTGTCCTTCAATCTGGTCCTTGGCCTACTTTAAAGCCAAGTCATCATTCTGCTCCACTGGGACTTCATATTTCTAGCCACTGTACAGGTATGTGTGTGTGTTTTAATAGTTTGTATTACAAGAGGAGCCATACCATAAATCTCTTTCTGCCAGCCCACACACTAATGCATACTGACTGTAAGGAAGCTGTACTGCAGTGCAGGTTTGCCTGAGTATGTGAAAAGTCCTGGCCACCAAAGGGGTCTGTCTGTCTGTCTGTCTCCTCCTCGGTGAGTCATCATTCCTCATCACTCCTCATCTCCTCCCCGGTTTTCTCTTTGCATGAATTCACATGATATTGCACACCATCTCTCTTTACTTCCACCTTTTCTGAACCTGCATCTTTCACACAACTCCAAAATGTTTGAGTGGAATGTAATCCATCTGCAAATTGGAGGCAGGAGGAGCAAGAGCTTCTATAAATACTCGACAGCTTCCCCTGACAATCACAAAATAAATCTACAGAACCACACACACAACACTGCATTGCAAATAACAACCCATCTCTGTCGCTGACGGCAGAGCAAACGTCTTCTTCTGCCCATTTCATACTCTAGTCCAGGGGTTTTCAACTGGTTTTGTCCGGGGGACCACCATTCTGACTAGAAAGTAATCCGTGGCCCACTGATGTGCCTATGCGCGTGTGCCTACGTGTGTGTTTGTGCGTGCGTGCATGTGGATAAAAGGAAGTTTTTACATTTGGTTTTCCATGTTGGTTTTATTTAAAAACCTCAAACAAATCTAGGTATATCTACTGAACAAGTCTAGAAAAATCTGGGTAAAAAACAACAAAAATGGTTGATTTTCAGTGCTTAAGAATTGAAAACAAAATTCAAATGCAGTTTGAGGTTGTGATGCATCTCAGAACCATATGTACATCAATATATAACGTTTATGACTTAAATATACAGACATGTAGCCGACATGTTGAGCGAACGTTAAAGTAACGGTGATCATAACATTCATGGTTTGTGCCAACTGTAGGGGCGTGCTTAGGCCCGATTTAAGCGTGTCTATTCATTCTGTTGGGAGAACTGCTACTGGATAGATGTAAGTGTTATAACTCTCCTAAGAAATTGTTTCTCAACTAGCGAACGTGGTAAAGTTGACTGTTATAGCAATTAATTGTTTTGGCTATTATGCCAATAAATTGTTCTTATTACAAAGTATTTGTTTTTCACTGTTTTGTTTTATTTAATATTTTCATTATTAATTCTGCCCTTTTGGGCCATCTTTTTAGAAAAATAAAAATTCCCATCACACAAACTACATCTCCAACACCTCCTGAGAGTTTTTCTACCTAGGTCAACCGCTCTTCTACATCTCCCTTTAACACGCATGCACAGGGGAAAACTACTGGCAGTTTCTAGCCCCAGCCGGTTTCAAGGTTCCACTCATCACCTTTATATTATTTTAGACATATTATTTTATTTTAGATATTTTTCACGATATTCAAGTGTAATCTGGAAAGGTGTTGAAATATCAAAGTTAATTTCGCGGCCCCCCTGCAATGCTGTCGCGGACCACCAGGGGGTCGTGGACCCCTGGTTGAATACCCCTGCTCTAGTCCATGAATGAGTGCTGTATGATCAGGAGGAAAAGACACAGAGCAGCAACAAGGAGCATGAGAGACTTAACAACGAACTTCAAGGTTTAAAAAAACATTACTGAATTATTAGGCTATTGAAGTGAAATTTGAGTGTTTTTTTAATGCCTGTGTTTAGCCGGGCTCTTGTCCAGCAGTGCAGCAAAATCGGGAGGTTTTTCCAACATGTGCAGCTACCTCAGCTTTTCCTACACATCGCCATTAAGTGTTTTCTTGTAAAAATGTAAACCCTTGCCTCATACTGTTAAAGACACTAAAACGTGCAACAATAGCCACTGCTGCCCTAAGACGGACCTGATTTCACACATTCAAGTAAACTGGCCTTCAACACAAAGATGCACTCACCTCATGTACCAGATGAGAGGTCTCAGCGGTGAGGTTACAGATAGACACTTAGTCAGGTGTGTAATGCAGAGCAAGTGAGCAGCGGTGGACCTGTCCAGACAGTGAGCAGTGCCCATGAACATGATATGACAAAGCCAACAATACACTGAAACAAGCCTCCAAAGAGCAGAGATATGAATCTACTCTGAGAGGATCTGTGTTGATGCGAGAGCTGCTAACGTCTATTATAAAATAGTCGTCTCGTCTTCAATTCGAAAACACCCAGTCTCTGTAAGAATCAGGTATCTGAGCCAATTCTAACCTTCTTAAGGGGATCAAATATTAGCAAGACATGACTCATCCACTTTAAATATAGTTTGCCGTGCTGCTCCATTCATCTGCGGAAGTAAAGCTTATTTGACAACATTAATCTCTAAAGGCAGGACATGTTATAACTCAACTTGTGCTGATGCATAACATTTTTTTAAGTCAGTGTGAACATCCACACTCACAGGAAAACACAGAGTTTTGCAGTGAGGCAGTTACTATAATGTGAGGAATTTGTCTGTATTTTTATAAGGAACAATGTATGTGATTCTCCTGTCTCAAAATCATAAATTCGACCTACTTGAAATGTGTGTGTGTGTGTTGCTAGGTTGCCAAGGAAGTACAGTCAAGAAATCAGTGCACTTTGGGCATGTGAATATTACTCAAATTGGTATTCGGTATGGGTCGATATGCAAATTCCAGGAAACAGAATCACTACTGGGAAGGGAAAAATATTATCTGAACATCTCTACTGTTTTGGCAGAAAAGTATATTAGTATTGAGAGAAAAGAGAGTTTTCTCCTTCGAAAGGTCTTTGTCATCCCTCCCTCCCTCCCTCCCTCTCTTTGTTCCAGCTGTGACCAGCTGAGAATGAACACAGAGAATGCAGCTCGGCAGCCAAAAGGCTGGGTCTTAACCATTCCACCCTGCTCTTGCCTGAATCTGTGACCCTAATGAACACTCCCTGCTATTACTTCACCAAGTCTCACTCTCTGGTCTCCCACACAGGCTTCTTTCCATTCAGTCTGAGTCGAGGTAATTCCTGTCATAAATAAGACCAGGGATAGAGCCAGACTAACAAATGAAGAGGGGAAGATGAGCTCATGGATAAACAACTGAAGATATTTCTGCTAGCAAGCACAAGTCCTATTTCAGCGAGTAGAAATCACTTAACACATCGATCGTGTGGTTCATGCAATTCTGCACCCACATGACTGAGGCTGCAAAGCAAGACCAGGGCCAAACACTGTTGAGGAGCTCTCAAACAAACTTTGTTCTGGACAATTTAGAGAGTGCTGTGGGCTGAGCTAAAACTAACAGACAGTCAAATCAGTCCTTTACAATTCCCCAAGCTCAGAGTGAACAAACTGTGACCAACCAGCCATGGCCAAGAATTAAACCAAACTGTTCCACACTCTCTCTCAAGACTGCCAAGGAAAGACACTAGAGAGCCAAATTTAGGAAAGACAGGAAAAAAGGTATCTTTTCTTACCACATGATAGCTTTCTATGAGCATGTGTGTATGGTGTGTGTGTGTTTTGGTTCCTAGCCAATGTTTCTGTTTGTGTTATGTGACTGTTTGTAGCGTATGTTGTACCAGAAGGACTCCAAAGATGACATCTTTGGCCTGAGCAACAACAAACAGTGCTGGGCCAGATCGGTGCAAACTGCACCTCCCCTCCACCTTTATCCATTCGATCTCCTGCTCTGTCAAAGATTTCATGTCTCCAATGGTGTGGGAAAGGAAAGCCCGGAGGGGCCTGGAGCACCTCAAGCACGCAACAAACTCTAAATTCAGGCTAAATAGAGACTAGACGAAAGGCAACAGAAGATGACAATAACAGTGTCACAGGCAACAACAGGCATAGTTCACCATTTCTGACAGCTTTCCAGGGGGACGCCCAGGGAGGAAAAACAGGAATGCCAGGAATAGCAAGGAGAGAATAGGTATGAAGCAACTGGTCCAAAATCTCCTGAGACATCACTGATGTCAAACTTATCAGGGATGAAACAGCTTCCACAACAGCCTGTTTTGCTTTCCACAATAAGGCCATGCTCTGGGAGCCTGTCACTTTCCAGATATATTGTATGTACTCACAGAGGGAGGCAGGGTAGGAAGAGGAAGACAGGGGGACCAAAGAACAGGCAGAGAAGGACGGAGAGAAAGAGAGAGATTGGCTTCCTGTTTATGGAGACTGTGGAGGACAGGAAACAGAAGAGCAGGCCGCTGGACAGACGTTAACGGAATGATAGTGATGACAATAGACACACCACACGGAGACACACATACTCACTACCTTCCCTGTTCTGCGTCCTGACACAGAAAAGATTAAGCTCAAAACTGTCCCATCTATGCCCATGTGTCCTGGTGTCATTTGGAGAGTTACAGTTTGGTTCTTGATTCTATATCTCCCTGCTGTCCCTGCGCTGGCCAGCAGCAGTGTTAACAGGATAAAGCTGAAGTGCGTGCATGCCCCCAGCTGTGTGCTCAAATGCTCTCGGCAACATTCCCAATCCAGGGCAGACTTCCTAGCAATTCTACTCGGCATGTAATCTCTTTCTCTTGTGGTAAAGCGGCAAAAAATGTAGATTCAACACGTTCTGCGTTTACAACTGAGGCCGTTTTAAGCTGCACGCACAGCAATAACATTAACGATTGTGAGGTTAATTTTCCATGAAGCCCTTAACAAAACGCAGGGTATTTAAAAGCTTTAAAATATACACAGAACAAAGGATTGTAAATTACACATGTAAAACGGAGGAGACTATTTCTAGAAACCATCTTCAGAACTCATTCAAGAAGTTAAAAGAAGAAAGCAAGATGAAAGAGGAGTAAAATTAAAACAATGACATAAATTCAAGACCACAGCTCAAACGAGATGATGATAATAATAATAAGTTCTCTTCACTGTAAATCTTTGTTTAAAAAAACAACAACTGCTTATCGCATTACTACAGGGAAAAACCACGGCTTTTTTCAGTCAATAAAACCAACTGTGACAAACTGCATTATGTTTTATAGATTAAAAATAAACTGCTGAAGAGGAGAAAACATTTTTTATGTGAATAAAAGAAGAGCTTGTTAACATTTACAGCCAACAGTGATTATATTTGCATTTTAAAGACAGAGGTTTATCTCTTGGAGTAACATTGGACCTGTGGACGGATTGTGACTGTGTATTCATTAGCAGCTGGAAACTTTCCAACATGTGTACAGTGTTTATGCAGCGTTTCTTTTTTACTGCTAATCATCACTTACCTGGTCCTCAATCAGTTCAAATTGGATTTTACACTGTTCTTCTATGACCCCTGCAGCAAGAATTCACTAACGATGCATTAGCTTTTCTGAGAAATTGTTATGCAATTCGATTTTTGTTGTTGTTGTTATTTGTCATTCCAAAAGCTGCAAGGCTGTGGCAATTTTTTTTTTTTTTTTTTTTTTTCAAATGGAGCTTGTTGGGATTAATCCAGATCCTGAAAATATGCTCTGACTGAATTAGTCCCATAGCCAGTGGCTGGCTGTCAGGATGTTGGACTGTTGATGATGAGGACCACTGGTTAAACCTGGGTTTGTGATAATCCTTCTGGATTAGATAATTTTATATAGAAAAAGGTGGTGATTGAGAAGAGATGCCAGGATTCTTTCAATCTGATATTTTTTGCATATTGTTTTTGAGTTGATGCATAACCACTGCCTCTTAAAGACACAGTGTGTATTGAAACACTATATTGGAGATCCCAGAAATCCCTGTCTGTCTGCCTGTCTGTCTGTATGTATGTGGGTCACATATCTCAAGAACTGTTCATTTTATCAGCTCCACACTTCACATACTGTTGAGGCGGCTGGGACTCATCATCATAAGGGACGATGTCGTTCACAATATCAACACATTCACAACAGCCTGTTCTCGGCAATGACAACTGATTCTCCAGTTCTGGCTTCTTTGCTTCACCAAACTTTGAACAGAGAGGTGAACAGCTTTCTGTTAAACAGCCCATTCCAAACAGACAGGTTTTCAACTAATGAACTACAAATTTAAGTTAACAACAAGCTTAACTGTGTTTGTCTGTTAATGTTTGGTAATCCCTGCCTTACTTAGAAATATAAAATACTGATAATGTAGGGAAAGCTGTGAATTGCAGGTTTTCTAGATGCAGGCTATTTCATATACATGAGTTTGTCACTTGCCTGTTTTCAAGTAATTGCAAGAATTTCATCATTGTGTCATTCGTGCAACCTGATATACGCAACTGCTATGTAATGCATTGGAAAACCTAAGAGAGCCATTGATGTAACACACCTTCAATCGTCTCCAAAGATAAAATGATCTAATTCATGAGAAGGAAACATCTAGAGAACCCATAATCACATACCTGGCAAGCTAAGTGTGCTGAGTCACTGCAGGAGAGTAAAGTATCCACTGCTTCAGCCTCCTTTCACATGAGAGCGACACTTTTCATTTCACTGCGAACACAGTGCCATTAAAATGACTTCCCAACAAATGGAGACATCTGCTATCTCCAGCTGTCCTTCACAAGACGGTAAGCAGCATCATGTAACCTGCGTGTTAGCAGCCTCGCTCCTCATTAAACCTGTTATTTAACACCTCTGGTCCAGAACAAGTGGTTTGGTCTGTGGGATCATATATCAAAAATAATGGACACTCAATAGCCTATTGGCTGGCGCAAACTGCCCAATCAATCACCGGCAAAATCTAAATATACTAACACACACACACACACACACACACACACACACACACACACACACACACACACACACACACACACACACACACACACACACACACACACACACACACACACACACACACACACACACACACACACACACACACACACACACACACACACACACACACACACACACTAGGACTAGGTCCACACAGTTTTAGATGCCCTTGTTTGATATGTTGACCACA
This sequence comes from Pleuronectes platessa, assembly GCF_947347685.1. Lineage (NCBI taxonomy): Eukaryota > Metazoa > Chordata > Actinopteri > Pleuronectiformes > Pleuronectidae > Pleuronectes > Pleuronectes platessa. The sequence goes on along the minus strand of NC_070635.1, from coordinate 12,019,789 downwards.
TCTATCTGAGCATGCAGACAAAAAGGTATGCATGACTAAAATAACCAAAGCACAGGGTGGCCCGTTTCCTATTGCATTGTTGTGAAATCTTTTTTAAGTCCACCTACAGTAAGTACAGAGGGCAGTATCCTGATGTTGTCTCTCCCTGCAGAGCTGCAGCCACACTGACCCACATTCCAAATTCTGGTAGATTACACCGCAGCACATACAACACATGCACAAACACACACACTCATTCTATAAACCCAGTGCACCTGACATTTGTGGCTCATAGAAATGCAATTTCTAATGGCTTAGCGCGCACACACAGACACACACGCACAATGGGGTCTGTTGTTCTGCAGTCCATCAGCTAGTAGTAATCCTTGATATGTTTATCAGTGTGACTGGGGACTAACAACTGCTCTCAAGGAGTCACACAAACAAAGAAGCAGAAACATGCTCAGACACTCAGAGAGGCTGCCTGGTATCAGATAAGAGCCAGAGGTGAACGAGTGTGTGTCTGTTGCACCTTCAGCACTCGGGCTGAGCCTTGGGCAGATGGGTTGCTCTGTAACACATCACACATCTGCCAGAGCAACGGAATGTCTTCACTGGTGTAAAGAATACAGAGTGGAGAGAGCTGAAAATAAACACTATGGATTGAGACAATATATATAAATAGAGTTTAAAAGGTAAATGTATAAATGCTCTGTTCTAAAATATATGTAAACAAAACTTACTGTGTTGCTGTTTTTTATTTAGAACATGAGGGTTACTGATTTATTTTTCTCAGTACCTTTTCTTGACCACTTGACCCCTTCACTTGACAAGCCACAATCACCTTACACGCAAAAATGTAAGTAATAAACCAACAGTGCCAGCTGCTCCGGAAGAGTAAGGTTGAGACTACATCCATAACAATACGTTTTCGTTTTAAAGCTGCATTCGAAAACGAAGGACTGAATCAGTAACTTTTCCCATATGTCCTGAAAAAAAAACATATATTACTAGAGCATTCACTTGAAGCAGGTTCTCTTCTTTGCAGCTGGTTACATACTAAGTCGTGACAGTTGTAACTATAAGTACCAATCATAAAGCAAATGCAGACTTTTTAATCTAAAATGGGACCAGTATAGTTTCCAAACTCGTGTGGACGACAGGTGTAAACATAGCAGTCATGATGCCTTTTAAAGCTAAAATATAGCAGTGTTGAAGTATCCTGGCTTTAACTGACAGGAACTGCATAAAGTATTCCTCTTTAGAAACCAGCAGCAAAGAAAATTCCCATGACATTAAATTGTCACAAAACAAACAGGTGTAGCAGCTGGATGGAGAAGCCAGTGTACACTCACAGAGTGGAACACATTAAAAAAGACCACAAAAACAATCAGGCCAGAGTGAGGAGAAACATCTGTGTTTAAGTGTGTGTCACACAATTGTTTCGCTATGAGTCAGCAGAAATTGGACATATTCCACTTCCTCCTATGGTGGTTGAGAGGGGGTGGGGTGGGCAAGGAGCACGGCTGTCACCATGGAAACTATGTCTTTTCCTGTCGGGTCATATCTCAGACACAGACAGATGCTGTGAGCAACATAGGGATGGATGAGCAGCACACATAATCGTTGGAGTGAAGCTTGACACTGTATAGAGTTACACAATGATACCAGGGGAGCTGTATTCAGGTGTTCAAGGTGACTCTTAGAGCATCTGTTTATGAAGTAAACCATGTATTACAATAGCCAGGAGTTAATACCATGCACATACTGTCATTAAGTCAACTTGAATTTAAATATGATTTTTTTTAAGGTGCACCATAATGACATTGCTTTTACTTCATGAATGGACCCACCATACAACCAGTGATCCTCAAGTGACGGGCCATTGGCTCCCCCGATCCCAATTAATTGGTCATCCTCAAAGCAATTCATTGGGTTACTGGTCAAGTAAAACAAAACAGTGTCCTCCCCCTCTCTGGTATGATCAGCTTCTCACCTCCCCTTCAAGGGTCAAAACAATTACAAACACTCAGATGTGGTTGAACAACAATTTCGAAGAAATCATTCTAATTTTATCCCAATAGTGTTGATCTCTCTCTCTCTCGCAATGGGGGCCAAAGGTTTGATCTCCAGGCACAAAAACTGAATAGCAGGCAGGCAAAGAACACAACATGTCCTCTCTATGTGTCTTTGATCCCTGCTCCATTTCAGTAGCCTAACAGCAGGAAACCTACACACAACAACCGGTGCAGTCAGAGTTCAGTGTGTGTGTGTGTGTGTGTGTGTGTGTGTGTGTGTATGTGTGAACATGTGTATCACTGGATTACTGTTACATATAACCAGCAAATGTGGGATATATTTAGGAGATGCAGATGTGAGACTATAGCACTTTAGCATAAATTACATGTAATACCGATTTAATACATTATTATTTGGACATTCGGCTATCAGGGGAAGCTCTGACCATCGTCAATCACCAGGATGATCATTTATCGGCACAACCCTGACCCGACTGTTGCTGAATACTGTTGCCAAATCTGATTTCCTTATCATTCAGTGAGCAGAAACACTCTGTATATCCAGCTGAGACACACTGGGGGCTAGAGGCTCTGAATCATCTGTTGAGGCACTGTGAGCAGTCTAAACATCCTGAGAAATGTGGCTCTTATTCCTTTAGATTTACAATATATCTGTTTCCAGTAAATCTGTTTACGAGGAGTCAAAGTACAGTTAAGTAAACATGTAGTGTCAATAAATGACAGACCACAAAAGAGAAAATCAAACTCTTTACACATCACCTGTGTATATGCACACACATGAATAGTAAATACTCACAAACAATCTATACAATTATACTGAAAATATGCACACAGCCAAGGTTTATGTGTTGGCCTTTGGTTGCTTCCAGCCCTGGAGGGAGCAGGGAGCTGGCAAGACTCCCTGGTGGCACTGACTGACCCACTTCTATGGAACTCTATCCCTAGTGTGACCCGTTGGAGAGCAAGAAGAAACGCACATCAGCAAAAACACACACACACACACGCACACGCACACACACACACTAAATGACTAAATGACTAAGACTCTGAGAGGGGAAAAACCTCCAAATACTGCTTTTGCTATCTCCCGCCCGCCCTCTCTCTCTCTCTCATCTCTCTCTGTTTTCTGATTCTCTCACTTTGTCTGAAGATCAACCATTTAGGTCACAGCTATCTGATCCTGCTAAAATAGCTACAACATCCGGAGTGATTATCTGTAGGATCTCTGATAAAACTAGGCTGCAACAAACCCAAGCTTTTTCAATTTCAATTAGTTATAAATGAGGCCAATAAATAGAAGTAATATAGCGTCACTGGTTTGAGTCCAACAAAGTCCAACAGCCCAGATTTCAACACAAATTGATGCAAAGCGTAGAGATAAGTCCAGTATTTCTGCCAGGGTAGAGGGTGGTGTGTGCCTCTGTGTGTGTGTGTGTGTGTGTGTGTGTGTGTGTGTGTGTGTGTGTGTGTGTGTGTGTGTGTGTGTGTGTGTGTGTGTGTGTGTGTGTTGAGGGGGGGGGGGATTTATTTAATCTGGATTTATCCCAGTATGGCGGGGAATTTGGTGGTGTGCGCATGTGTCGTACAGCAGCAGTTGCAGTGAATGTCAATAGGTCATAAAAATCTATGTAACTTTTAACTGCTAGCTAGTAAAATTGACCTTTCTGTCTGCTCTCTTTCTCTATCGCTCCCTCACTCTATCTCCCATTTTGCAGAGGTGAAACACTGTACGTGAGTCTGATGTGGTTTCGGAAGATTTCATTAAAAAGACAAACACTGGAGTGAGCAAAGTCAAACTGATATTTCACTGGCATGAACAGATATGGCAGAGGTGTAATCTCTCTCTAGTATACAGTAGAGTAATATGTATCCATTTCCCAGAGCTTAAAATGACATTCAAGGTCACAGGTCTTCATGTTCGGTTGATTGTGCTTTGAAAGCAGATAGTTTTATTATCAATTAATGGTTTTTTGATTAATAAGTTAATTGTTTGCTGGAGTTCAAGGTGACATTGTCCAATTGCTTGTTTTGTCTGACCTACAACCTAAACTCAGTTTGCCAAGTTTGCTTGACAAAGCACTAAAATGATTAAGTGCTTCTCAAATTTGCAGTTAATTATTTTTCCGTCGGTGAATTAACTGATTAATTGACCAATTTGTCTCAGCAGTTATGACAACTTCTCACTCCTTTCACATGCTTGTTAACGCTGAGGCAGGTTGCTGATCATCAGCTGAGATAAACAACATAACAAAGCGTGGAACTACAGTAAATACAGCTATTTACTGTGCTTTGAAGCTAAATGAAAAACCAAACAATCAGACAAGGATATCGCCTGAGGGTGCACCAACCTGATGTTACACTGTCTATTTACGTAAGCAGTGACAACATAGCAACACAGGGTGACTGAACTTTTTAGGGTCAGGAAAGTAGGTATGAGCTCCTCATGCATATTGTGCACTAATCGTGTGTATATGCATGTGCCTGTTTGTGTGCATGTGTGTGTTTGCATGTGTATCTGATCCGGCCATAGTCTGGAAGGAGGAACAATGGCATTCCTGTGCTCTGAGCTCCAGGTGGCTGTGGAAACCCAATCCCAAACCAAGCCTCGCTGGCACACTGAGTGCCGGGAACGCCGAACGCTGCTGCCTCTCTCCGGAGACAGGGGCCAGAATAGAGCTATTGTTCCAGACCAGCTCGGAGAGCAGTACATGCACTGCAGCCACCCTCAATGACAAACACAGACGAGCACAAATACTAATAGACACATGCAGTGGATATCTTCACTTTCATTTTTACGGATGTGAAACTTAATTATGGGGCTGGGGACATATCTAATTAATGACCATGATTAAAAAGATGTAACAGCAAAACATCTAGGCTGCATTTGGGCACTTTTGACTGGGATTTTAGCAAAGATCAAACAAAACATGTTCCAAAGCATGCTGTTACCATAAACCACCTGTATTACCATTACATAGAGGAAGCATACAGCTCATTACTTACACATTACCTCCATATAAGCTACAGCCACAGTGATGCATCTACACTACACACATTTCTATCTCACACATGTTGATGGATATGATTGATGCCATTCAATTCATTCATCGGATTTTATCATAATCCAAATGCTAATCTCTGATATAATGATCCTCACTAGGCCAAAATGTTCCCAATTTGCTAAAAAACTGTAATAAACCCTGACAAAAATAAATGGGACACGTACACCAAAGCAGGCACAGCTGCTGAGGCCTGAACACACAGTTAACACACACAGGGCAGGAAACGCATCACGCAGACTCCACGGCCTTGAAATGAGGAACATGATTCATTTCCTTTCGGTTCGAGACAGTCAAACCCTACCAAAGCACTGAGTTCAGATACACAACTCTCAGTCGAGGTCCGAAACATGACACTTACAACAACCCAGTTCAGGAAACCGTTCATGTTCAGGCACCAAGAGCCGATGCTACAGGTAGCACAAAGGTTCAGCAGCTTCCCTCCAGCGACGCAGCCCATTCTCCATCTGCACGCACACAATCAACAGCACACACACTCACCAGGGATTAATAATACATGGTTCCCTTTTCTCCCCATTTGAGGAACATGACAGATTTATTTAAGCGGTTCTCTGTCAATCCCAATTCTTCATCTGCTCTGCTCCACAGCTGCTGCTTCTTGCAGGATTGATACTGAATCCATTTTCTTATCTCGCCAGATAATTACAGCATTGTTAATGCTCACTCGCTCATGCATTCTCTCCTCTGTCACTCACTCAGGGTGTCTCTTCTGCTCACACACAGATAGAGTCACACACAGATACTCACACACCGTCATCCTGCACATGCTTCAACCAGGTGACTGAATTACAGGAAATGTGATTACCCTAAGTTTAACATGGGAGGAAGAGGAGGACCCTCTAAATCTACAGCCCAAAAAGCAAAGGGAACAGATCATTGAGGTCCCTCGCTTTTCTCTCCCCATTTGTATAAAGGCAAGTCCAAGTCCTCTCATCGTGGATAACGCCTGCAAGTATCTAGTCCAGTTTCACATGATTCCACTTTACTGTGAAAAGCAGGATCTGAATGACTGGGAGTCTTCACATGCATCATACTAAGCGGAATCACCTGACCTCTATCAGGACACAGGGGACACAACAAGCAGTGTGCAGGGGTTACATTCCGAGTGCACTGCTCATCTTTCCAGGCTGTGATGCAACACTGGAGCTCTGAAATGTCCAGGGGACAGACACAGATGAGGAAGAGCGTACCTCCACTGTGCACGTAAACCACGATGGTCCATTTAAAGCGCGAGCTGCGGTATGATACCGTGCACGGATGCAGGCTGTCTGTTAACGGTCTCCACACACACACGCACACGCCATTTGAACTGTCAGGGAAACTGGCTGCAGGCATATGCGGCAAGTGTGAGATCATATTATTCTGGCAGTGGCCCATTCTCCACACATCGACATTTTCTCGAGTGCAAAAGTATTTATGAGCCTCGCTATCGATGAGATGTGTTTTATTCCTGAAAGCTCGTTTCTGACCCTGTGCAGAGGAACTGGTGTTGACCCAATACCGATCCAGTAAAGTGACCATTTGTGTGTTTTAGCGGTGAGTCGCATCACATCTCGGTTGCTTGGCTGCTTCTGTCAACAAGAGCCGCTCCGCTGTAGCGGCGCCAGCCCGCTGCCGCTAGATAACCTCACCGCTCCGCCGGCCAGAAACAAGCCTGCGGCGGGTGGCGAAAAAGAACACACACGACAACACAATGGCTCCCACACGCTTTGCTCGCTTACCCGGGTTGACGGGGCTCCTCGGGTCCGCCTCCGAAGAGAAGAGACGACGGGCAGAAAGCAGCCGCGGTTACAAAGTATCGCAGCTAAGTTAGCGGGCTAGCTAGCTTAGCCGGCTAACGGTGATGGTGGAGGGAGGAGGGAGCTGTGTGGTCCCTTCTCCCCGCGTCGACGAGACAAACCTCGGCAGGGGGGAAAAATAGCCGGTGTGTTTCTCAAGGCGAACGCGACCACCGTGTCAAAAAGTCGGCGGCGGAGGAGACATCCATCGGGAGGGGAACCGAGACTGGGAGTGCGGGTTCAGACGGCGGCAGCGGCGCTATGCGGTGTGAGCTCCCCCTCTCTACGGACGGACGTGCTGCCTCTGCCTGGGTCTGTCTCACCCACTGAGGGAGAGGAGAGGAGCTCGGCTGCTGATGTGCGAGGCGAACCCGGGCAGCATCACCGCTCATCCCTCCCTCCACCAACCCGGAAGAAATACTTCAACAGATCCCATCCTGTTTTACCAAAAAAATTGCTACAGCTGCATTCGAATGTGAGCACCGTGCAGGATTTAGTCTGGACAAGAGGTTTGGACTCAATGACTGAGGGAGGAGCAACAGATCTGAATATATAGACGATATACTGAATAATAAATGCATGTATTTGACATAAAAGCCCTATAAATTAGAATAATGCCGCCTTGTAGAGATTAACTGCATAGGTACGTAATTATTATTAATATGGGCTCGTAATTTAACTCGAATCAGACCGAGGAGTGAGTTATAATAAAGAAGAATTCATCAAAGTCAAAGGGCAAACAGTCAGACAGTCTTTGCATTAGAACCATAATTATAAATCCCACATTATAATTCACCAGAGGGTAAATCTTTTACACTGCAGCCGTATATTAACCCTCAGGGAAGCTGCGGCTGCCTCACATTCACAAGACAGGAATTTTAATTAGCACCCTCTGTACTTTAGCTGATTGTTTCATATGAGAGAAGATTATGTTGAATAATCTGTTCAAAATGAAAGGGGAAACGCTTATGCTGTCAAACTCCATCGGTAACAGAGCGATGTCTTCATTTAAGACCAATCAATTATCAGTCAAAATGTATTTTTTATAGCCCATATTCACAATTTTTCAATTTGGTACGCGACCTCTGCCCTTAACCCTCAGCAAGAGTGAGGAAGACTACCGAAAACACTTTAAGCTGGAAAACACACACAAACTACAGAGAGCCACAAGTGAGAGATCAATAGATGTCACGTTAATAAAATGACATAATTATTAACAACACCCATGAGAAAAGACATGGTCCAATATGAATGGATGTGTGTCAAGTATTTATACAAAAGAAACTGTCTGACAGAGATTGAGGGAGCATCAAGACAAGCAATGATACAATCATCCATTTATATCCACGTCAAGATCCTTACCATCAGCGGTGTGAGGTTTTAGTGAACTCCATGGGAAAAAGCTCCTGGCCGAAAGGCATCCCTTATCCTGGTTTAACCAAACAGCAACACTTTGACCCTCAGGGAAGTGACTGCTCATCCTGCAGAAAAACCAGAATTTCAACTCACAAAATACAAATTAAAATAGAAAACGCAGACAGTATTGAGGGCAATCGTCATTAAAACTTGCCCTCTGGTGCTGCTGTCGCCTTTATCAAGTGGTATCACACTTAATTGTTTGCATACCTCTGTTTTTGAACAAGACTTGCAAATGAAGGCTTCTTTTTTTTTACTTCGAAGGCACTCAGACTCGTTTTGAATTTTTTCACTGCCTTCAAAAACAGGATATGAAAACTGGCTCCTGTATTCAACATCCCTGTCCTCTTTTTCTATTTTTAGTGATCCCGCAATCTGTTTCCTGAACTTATCCGACTGTATTCATCAAAGCTGCTTCGTGTTCCAAGATGCTTATCAGGTCAATTAATTCAATTCTAAATGATGAGACAGTTACCTGCAAAACATTATTTAAAACAAAACATTTGCTTTTTATCTGTCAAAGAGGAAAAACGGCTGATCCTTGACGAGTTTAATTTACCGTGAAATATACCTGTGGCATGCTCAATAAACTGGTTAGGTCAGTTTGACAGAGGGCCATAACTTCAGCCTGTTTTTATTGGCCACCACTTTGAATGACGTCAGATCCACTTAAGGACTTGTCATTTAACGCTAAGAACAGAGAGGAAAAAGACAAAAAAGTCGAGAAAAGAGAGTGGCGAAGAAAATGTTCTCCTCTTTTCCACCACGAGCAAACGGCGAAATGTTTACGGCAAATGGGAGACTCTCGGCTACAGGAGGCTATAAACAAGATGTCAACAGTATTGCTCACTATTACCTGTTCCATCAGGGGAGTGTTTAAATGTCTTCAGTGCGGGCATAACCTTTTTTTCATCACGATTTATTACCAGAATAAGAGAAGCACTTGGGAGTGCTCAGGCTATTGCCATTGCCAGGCAGAGCGTAGCTGCCCGACTCAGTGAGTTCATTTTCTTCACTTGATACTAATTTATTGACTGCTCATTCACAGGGAAGGTAAATTCGGTTTCTGATTGGCGGTGCAGTCCAGGGGGCAACTCTGAGAAAGATTCACTGAGGCCAAAATGTAAGGTGCACGATACGGCGTCCGTCTATCTCAGAGAAGCACATGCAAATTGGCTGGTGTCCACGTCACTGCCAAACTCCTGTAGCACATAAGGAATTCAGCCAGGACCATGTATCATTTTTATGACTCAACGTTCTACCTGCACAGACAAAAACCACACTGTGCCGACTTGATGAGATGTGAATAGCAATACAGCTCTACTTCTAGGTCAGGTCAGGCTGAACGTATTCAGGAAGCAAGAAACGGCAGAGTGAAAGATTAAATATGTGATACACACATAGACTATTTGCATTCTCCCCTGACAAGCTTGCCTTCTTGTATTAGTCATTATACATCTGCAAAAGGCTTTCACAACCTTGGCTTTTTTTCTTTTTTTACTTATTACTTTTTCTACTTACAGTCTGTAATTATATTGTTGGAGGAGAAAATCCACTGTAGCTTCACCAAATCCACTTTAAAGCTGTGAAGGATTGGATTTGATAAAGCAGTGTGCTCCCTGTTATTCTTTTTTAAATAAATAGTCCATATACTTTGTGCAACATGCTGGTAGAATAGAGAAGCAGGCCTGGGACTTTGAGTTGTAGTTTAGGGAGGCCAGTACACCACTGATACACCCTTGAGCAAGGCATCACTGTACAAATTTGTTTAACAGTGGCGTAAGGCTAAAGTGAATGACACCAGGTTCGCTCAGTTATCTGTCTATAGATTTTCTTTCTGCTTTGACGTATAAAGTTTGCACATGCTTTAAATGTTTCAAATGCTTTGACTACTACGACTGAAATGTCAAATGCCCTCACATGCATCTCTCTCTTACCACACACACTTATACATATTCAAGTAATCTTTCTATCAATTCAAAAGGTCCTCACACTTGGCCTTGCACATGCATGCACTCGCACACGTGAGATATCCATTCCCATCAAAAACATTGACACATATCCAACACCAGTTGATGGTTCGCTGACAACGATCAATAAAGTGTTGCTGGGGGCTGTGCCGGGCTTACATGTTTGGTTTCACTCCTAACCCAGAGTCATTAGAGCAGAAGACTCCACCAACTGGCTTACATAATGTGCTTTTAAATGACACCCCTAAGAGCATTTATGCATATGTGTGTGTCAGGTTGAAAATCCGCTTCATGGTGGAAAGGCAGACAGCCGAGAGCAGCTTCCCCTCGTTTGACAGATGAGCTGTTTGTAGCAGCCAGATGTGTTTAGACTATAAGCTGCTGTACAGGTGGTTGAAAATCTCTTACTTTGATGTCACTGGTTGGTACAGAGTAGAGGATGTGTTCATAAGGGAAGGGGTGTGCGGGTCCGCTGCCTCACAGTTACCGCTCATGGTTTAACTTCACCCATAAAACATTCATATCTGTTTGCAATTGAGCTTGCACACAGTCTCTAGATATACTTTATTCATGGGGCTGGCAGCGGCGGTATGCCAGTGCTGAAATATAAATGAGACATTTGGAGAGACCTTCCTCTGAATCAGCATTTCCCACAGCAAGTGTGGTCCTCTAGTCACCATCAGACACGACAAGGACAGTAAAGATGCCGTAAAGTGACTGCGTGTGTGTGGCTCTCAAACGAACACCAAACACCAGCCTCCTCGGTTCACCAAGGTCTCGACAGCAGCAGCAGCCGCGGCAGGAGCAGCTCAGAGGGCACCGTGTTGAATTTGAATGTGGTACATCTTTGTTGTGTGGAGATGTGTGGATGCTGACAGGGCCCTCCCTGGTGGGCCGGTGCAGATTGATGGATATGCTAGAGGCGCGCTCCCCTTTAAGGTGATTGTGCGAAACTCTGTGACTGAGAGACAAGAGAATTACCATGTACCTCCCAAGGCCTGGGATTCTACTCTAATCAAAGAGCAGATAACCGGAGGCCACTTCAGCCTGCAGTGACGCTGACAGGAGAGCGTGTTCAACTTCACCTGAACTACTTTATAGATCCCTGTCAGGGACGCTTTTTCACATCCAATGATTCACACGAGGTCCTAGCAACTTCCGTTGTTGTTATAACTGTATTTAAACAGTAAATATTTGGCCATACAGTGTTCTGCTGCAGGATATCACAACCTGTGGGGCTGCAGGGATCAAGGAATTTATCTGAACTGGATAAGGACTAAGAGACTTCTCCGTCTTTTGACTATGGCAACTTTCAGATTCAGAAGAAATACTCTTAAATATGTGTATTAATTAAATCAAGACTGGACCTATAATCTTTAGAGTAACAGGTTTTAAGCCGTTGGATGATGCGCCAATATCATTACACTCTGAATGGAGAATACATTTATTATTTAAAACACCTGACGTGCTCCTGGATCACAATGCAGGTCATCTGAAGAAGCTCTTCTGCACTTCAACATCTCTGTGTCTGTCTGATCTACTGAGCGGGCCACATGGCTTTCATAGTGCTTCCACAGACAGAATTATTTTCAGGGAGCAAAACTCCATCATGAAGTAGAACTTCAGATTCTTTGAGAAGAAGCATATTATTATAATTTTTTTTCAAGTATTGGAAAGATGTGTTATCCCATGGGTGAGATTGGAAAAATTGTTTATCTTAATTTTTTTTTTATCATTCCCAGTCCTAATTGTGATATTTACTGTATATTTAGGATAAAACCTATACAGAGGCACATAAATTAGAAGAATGAGAGTCAAAAAGGATATTGGCTCCATGAACATTTTTTAAGATCATAATTAATAAAAAAGGGATCAATAAGAGGCAGTAGGATACAGAAATAAGATACAATCAACTGCTGAGTATGAAGGGGAAAAAATCCATCCTGTGCAACTTTAGCGGACGGTGAAGCATCTTTATCATCAGCATATCAAGTCCCACGAGGAACTAAGAGAGTAATTGTCTTTACCTCAATTATATGATCCTCCTTTTTTCAGTTTGCATAGATCACTGGGTGCAGAACCTCCCCTGAAGCACGAGGTGGCAGTAACACTCCACTAACAGTCATGCCTGAGCCTGCAGGTTGTACTTGCTTTAGAGAGGACAGAGACTCAGGTTAGGGTTAGTTGAAGCTCCCAGGAACAAATATGTGGTGTCCCTGAAAGTGTGTTGTGTGCAGCATATAACAGTGTAATAGAATGACATCACTGACATGTTTATTAGAGACTTGATATGCACCTGATGGTCGAAAGAAAATATTGTTCCCTTAATTTGTCTTTCTACACATTTTCAATAGCCTTAACATGCCATAAACAAAAAAAGTATAACTAAACCCCAATAATATATACACACACTAGCAAAAACAATTAAAAAATAATTTAATTCAAATGGAATTAAATAAGGAACACTACATTCACTATTCTTGATCTTTAGCAACTGACCACAAAAAGAAGCATGTTCCGAAAGCCATATAAAATATGGCTCCATTATTACATTTACATATGAATGTATCCTTGCCTGCATGCTGAAATGATGTAGCCTTTAGGTATGAAACATGGAATAAAGAAATAATGGTCTAAAATAAGATAATGCTCTTGAAATCAATAAATCTAATATATTGCCCAAATATATCCTATTCCTCATGGACAAGTGCAATGTACTGTATTGTAGAATGAGTTGACTATATCTAATTAGAATTTTCCCTGGGGATCAATAAATCATATTAAGAAATCAAAATGTATTTGTATATTATGTTTTACATTAATAATTTGCATTGGCAAATAACTAGCGATTGTGTAAAATCACATCTGAAATGATATTGTAATGTAAGTGTAAAGTTTAAATAGTATTTAAAAAGTACAGGAAATGTTTGACCTGGCGTTTGTAAGTCTCCTTATATTAAATAAATAAAAACGTCTGTATTGGTTAAAAAGTGTTATCAGGTGCTTTATGTCCAGCGTAGTGATAAGATCAATCTCTTTGTCAACGTTGCTGTTAAAATGTAATCGATCTCTAAATGTAATCTCTAAGAGAATGAATAAGCTCTGACTGACGAGTGAAGGAAACACATCACATGCGGTAAAAAAAAAGAAAGTCACATACTATTAGATAATATTTAACGGCGCTGTGATAGTTATCAGTCATCAGTGATAACACAACTAAAAACAGGATTAAACTAAAACATTGTTTAGATGACATATATCATACCGTGATTCTTTTTTGACTTTTTTAATGCAGTGTTTTATTTCTAAGTAATTCTGGAAATCATTCACTTGACCCAAACATCCAGCAGCAGGGATTGGCTCCTCACCGACCAATGAGGATTGCCAGAGAGCAGGGCAGCTCACCTGCCTGTGGATATAAACCCAGGATCTTGGTGAAGTCCTGTCATCAACTCGATCAAACAGCAACCATGAGGTCTCTGGTCTTCGTTCTGCGCATCGGAGCTGCTTGTAAGTGTCCAATTGACTTCCTTTCTAATAGAAGCCAATTCTTCTCCTTATAGTAAGAACAGCCTTGGAGGACGACAAGATCGTCGAAGGGTATGAGTGCACGCCTTATTCCCAGGCCCATACGGTGTCTCTGAACTCTGGCTACCACTTCTGTGGAGGCTCCCTGGTCAACGAGACCTGGGTTGTGTCTGCTGCTCACTGCTACAAGTCATAAGTTTCTCCTTGATGCTATGAAGACAACATTTTTCATGCAGGAATCATTGTGTTTACACAGCATCATGAAACTCACATGTAAAACCCTCATCTCTCTCCTTTGCAGCCGTGTGGAGGTGCGTATGGGTGAGCAGCTGTCAGGGTCAATGAGGGAACCGAGCAGTTTGTCAGCTCCTCCCGTGTCACAAGCCACCCCAACTACGACTCCTGGAACATCGACAACGACATCATGCTGATCAAGCTGAGCAAGCCCGCCACCCTCAACCAGTAAGTGAAGACTGTGGCTCTGCCCAACAGCTGTGCCCCCAATGGCCCCATGTGCAAAGTCTCTGGATGGGGCAACACCATGAGCTCCAGTGAGTAATATTCCTGCATTGTTCTTTCAATGTCTGCAGTGCAACTCCTTCTAAATCTGTCTTGTTCTCCAGCCGCTAACGGCGACAAGCTGCAGTGCCTGGACATCCCCATCCTGTCTTTCAGCGACTGTGATAAGGCCTACCCTGGCATGATCACCGATTCCATGTTCTGCGCTGGATACCTGGAGCGAGGAAAGGACACTTGCCAGGTGTGAAATATAATGGTCAGGCAGAATGACTATATGTATACTTGGAATTACATAATAAACTGAATCCTCTTAATCTTCCGCTTGTGTCAGGGTGACTCCGGTGCCCCTGTCGTGTGCAACGGTGAGCTGCAGGGTGTTGTGTCCTGGGGCTACGGATGTGCTGAAATGGGTAATCCTGGTTTCTACGCCAAGGTAATTTCCTAAGAGAAAGATATTTAATCCACAGTGAGACACTGATGAGCTTATCTAACTCTGATTCTTCTTCTTCTTCAGGTCTGCCTCTTCAACGACTGGCTGGCGACCACCATGGCCAGTGACTACTACAAAGTTCAGTCGAGCAGCTCAACATCATTTGCTGTTCATGCTCCTTCTTTTGCACCGGACACTTTGACAAATAAAATCTTTCAAAGCAGAATATTGAGTCTTGTTTTGTGCCATAATTTCACAGAAGAAATTCTTGAAATGTTCTTCAGAAAAATGTTGTTGAAAACATCCTTATTAAAAATGTATTGTAAATCGGTGCAATTACAGAAGAGTCAAACACACTTAGAGATGAATGTCTGGTTCCTTGAAAAAATAAATAAAGACTTACTATCATTGGAAAAGTATAGGAAATGTATGACCTGGCGTTTTTAAGTCTCTTTACATTATATTTATCAAGAATTATTGACAAACATCACATAACTCAAAAGCAAAGTTAATAGACAAATAAAAACCAACCCAGAAACAGTTTTCTAAAACTGTTAACCAATAACCTGGAATAAATGATGACAAAGAGGAAGATATAAAAGTGGTGTCAACCCTTTCCATTTATAAAAAATTGTTTTATAATTTTTTCCAGCAAACATCGGCCTCTCAGAACAGCTGACAAAACAGAATCCAAAATATAATTTTTATGAATCAACAATCAATCGAAATTAAATTCCACAACATCAAAGGTATCTTTGGATCTGTTTCATATTAAAGGGAAACTTTTATGAAAAAACAAAATAATACAAAATAGAACAAATATATCCCGGTGAACACACCAACGTGGATGACGACACGTGTGAAAGGCAAACATAAAGGCACAGACACATTAATAAAATGACTATATATTCAGTCATATAATAGACATATTCTTTTATATAATAGACATCAGAGAGCCAACAGCATAAAAGGATGAAAACCCACTGTAGAGGTTTAAAGCACCTTGCACCCTCTAGTAACCAACTAGAGTCTAGTAGGTGATTAAAAACCAAGTCTTGTCCACACTAAAACCAGAGGAATCATCAGAAGACCCAAGCAAATCTACAGTGATTACTACGCATAATCTCAGAAGCTATAGTCTTCAGGACACTGAGAAGGCAATTAATAAGAGACCTTTTCAGGAATCTCACTCGGACCTTGCAGAGGTAAATGTGTTTCTTCAGATACTAAAATATATACACAACTCGTACAAGACACACCTACAGTCTTTAGAATTGAAATGACAACAATCAGAAAATGTATAAATTATGAAATAGTTTATAAAACAAATAATTAATGAGCAAATTATTATGTTTTGCTAATAACAGTCAGTTTTCCTTTGATGTGTAACTCATCTCATTGCAATCAATGTATTATTCATTCAAATTCAATAATTCTGTGTTGACAGTCTCATTTACCCGTAATTTTGTCAAGTTTGTTCCGCTACACAAGCAGATGAGTAAAATAAACATGTTAATGATTTGATAAATAACAACTTTACAAGTATTCTTCAAGAATGAACATGAATGAACAACAAACAAATTATTAGTTTACGTTTCAGTCTTCGCTGAGCTCGCCAGACTCTCCTCTTCAGGACATTATGAATGACATTGAAAAGGGAATTGTGAAGGAGACTGAACAGGAACGTGAGGAGGAGACTGAAGATGAATCTCACGAGGAGATCGAAGAGGAACTTGAGGAGGAGATTGCAGATGAATCTGAGGAGGAGATAGAAGAGGAACCTGAGGGGGAGATTGCAGATGAATCTGAGGAGGAGATAGAAGAGGAACCTGAGGTGGAGATGGCATATGAATCTGAGGAGGAGATCGAAGAGGAACCTGAGGTGGAGATGGCATATGAATCTGAGGAGGAGATAGAAGAGGAACCTGAGGGGGAGATTGCAGATGAATCTGAGGAGGAGATAGAAGAGGAACCTGAGGTGGAGATGGCATATGAATCTGAGGAGGAGATAGAAGAGGATCTTGAGGTGGAGATGGCATATAAATCTGAGGAGGAGATCGAAGAGGATCTTGAGGTGGAGATGGCATATAAATCTGAGGAGGAGATCGAAGAGGAACCTGAGGGGGAGATTGCAGATGAATCTGAGGAGGAGATAGAAGAGGAACCTGAGGTGGAGATGGCATATGAATCTGAGGAGGAGATAGAAGAGGAACCTGAGGGGGAGATTGCAGATGAATCTGAGGAGGAGATAGAAGAGGAACCTGAGGGGGAGATTGCAGATGAATCTGAGGAGGAGATAGAAGAGGAACCTGAGGGGGAGATTGCAGATGAATCTGAGGAGGAGATCAAAGAGGATCTTGAGGGGAAAACTTTGCAGGAATATGACCATCCCTCTGACTTCGAGGAGGTAAGTCTGTGACATCAGATACAAAAAGATTTAACAACTCCTACACAACAGTGAAGAAAATTTAAATGTGAATTATTTATTAATTCATTTAACAAATAATTATTGAGCAAATTATTATCTTAGACGTGTAACTCTTCTCATTGCATTCAATGTATTATTCATTCAAATTCAATAATTCTGTGTTGTCTGTCTCATTTACCTGTAATTTTGTCAAGTTTGTTCAGCTACACAAGCAGACGAGTAAAATCAACATGTTAATGATTTGATAAATATACAACTCTACAAATGTTCTTCAAAAATGAACAACAAACTAACAATTAGTTTACGTTTCAGTCTCCGCTGATCTCGCCAGACTATAATATTCAGGACATTATGAAGAACTTTGACGAGGTAAGTGTGTCTCTTCAGATACAAAAAGATATAAACAATTATCACACACAAATAATTATTTCTTTGGCTAAAATACAGCTGCATCCTTTAGACTTAAAATGACAACAATCAGAAAATGTATAAATTATTAATTATCTTTGTTAGTAACATTCAGTTTTTCTTTAGATGTGTAGCTCTTTTAAGTTAGTTAAATGTATTATTGACTCAATTTCAGTCATTAACTAAATTTCAATAATTCCGTGTTGTCTGTATCATTTACCTATGTAAATCTGGCGAGTTTGGAATGTTTACATTACATTATATTACATTTCCTTTAGCCGATGCTTTTATCCAAAGCAATTTACATAAGTTTATTCCACTATGAGGGTACAAACCCAGAACAACCCGTAATTTTGTCGAGTTTGTTCAGCTACACAAGCAGACAATTAAAATCAACATGTTAATGATTTGATAAATATGCTAATTTAACAAATCTTCTTCAAGAATGAACATGAATGAATAACAAACTAATAATAGTTTTATATTTCACAGTTCACTGAATCGGAGCCGTCAAATAAAATTGATCTCCAAAAAGACCTCCTGAAAGAAGGAGGAGCCAGAACTGCTCTTGAAGTGAACCTGAACAGTGTTAAAAGAGGTCCATCTCAATTGGAAGATCACCTGAAGAAGATAAAAGAAAAAGAAGCTCTCCCAAAAACTCTCTCTTTGAATCAAGAGCAAGCTCAAACATCCGGTCGGCAGGCAACAATTGAGCACATGAAGGCGGAAAGGGCTGATAGCAGGTCAGGGGAAGACCACCAGCTTCATGAAGATCAACAGCTGGCTTCTGAGAACAAGACGCCAAGAAGCAGACTTGAAGATGCCCTAAACCAGCAGCAGAAGGATGCAGACAAACTGGACAATCTGACGCATGAAAACCAACAGCTGGCTTCTAAGAACAAGAGGCTACAAGGTGAACTGGAGGATGCTCTAAGAGAGATGAAGCTCGCTGGTGACGCCGCCTTATCAGAGCAATTGGTGAACAGAGATAAACTAGACTCTCTGACTCGTGAAAATCAACAAGTTGCCACTGTGAATAAAAAGCTACGAAGTGAACTTGCCGATGCTGTACGTGAGAGACATGTGGCCGACATCTCCAAGCAGCGTGAAGTGGATGATCTGACTGAGGAAAATCATCACCTGGCGTCCAAGAGCAAGACGGTAAAATATGAACTGGAGGATGCTCTAAGAGAGATGAAGCTCGCTGGTGACGCCGCTTTATCGGAGCAATTGGTGAACAGAGATAAACTAGACTCTCTGACTCGTGAGAATCATCAAGTTGCCTCTGTGAATAAAAAGCTACGAAGTGAACTTGCCGATGCTGTACGTGAGAGACATGTGGCCGACATCTCCAAGCAGCGTGAACTGGACGATCTGACTGAGGAAAATCAGCACCTGGCGTCCAAGAGCAAGAAGGTACAAGATGAACTTGAGGATGCTCTAAAAAATATAAGAGTTGCTAGTGAAGTTGCAATGATCAAGCACCAGGAGTACACAGCTAAACTGGACAATGTGAAGATGGAGAATATACAAGTTGTCTCTGAGAACAAGAGGCTACAAGCTGAACAGAAGGATGCTGTACAGCAGCACCAGGAAGACAGAGAAGCTTGCAGCAGACTTGAGGAACAAGTGAAGAAGGAGAAAGCCAGGTTCTTGCAACTAAATAAGAAATTAGAGAGGCTAAAGAGAGGCTCAGCGGACATAGAGTCACTGAAGTATGACAAGGAAACACTATGCCTGCAGAACAACGATATCACGGGTAAACTTGAGGCCATGGAAGCAAAATATGAAGAAACTATGTTGCAGAAAGGTGAACTGGTGGAACAAGCAAAGAAGGAGAAAGCCAGGTTCTTGCAACTAAATAAAAAGTATTTACATATTATAGCGAGACTAAAGAGAGGCCCAGCAGACACAGAGGAACTGATGTGTGACAAGGATACACACAGGATGGAGAACAAGTATATCACGGTTAAGTTAGAGGCCATGGAGGCCAAATATGACCTATTAGTTGAAAGAGACAGAGCTCACTCTCGGCGGAATGAAGAACTCCTGGCACAGAAAGACGATGTCCTCTTGCAGAATCAAGCCATCAAGCTGCAATATGTAGTCGATGAGCTCAGGACACAACAGTCAGAGAGCAAGATGAAACAGGCCCAGCTCGAAGACACCCTACGTCTGGAGCAGATACAAAGGGCCGTCTTGGAGGAGAGAATTAGTAACACCGTCTCCACTCTTGAAAAACAAAAGAAGAAAACCGTTCATTTTGCCTATGCTCTTAAAACAGAAAGGGCCAAAAGTAAGAGATACAGTTTTGAGCTCACGGAAGCCAAGATCGATCAAGTAAAATTGCAGGAGCGGCATCATTTGAGTCCATCCCTCCACAACCTCTGACAACCTGCACAAGAAACATGGAGACTTTCATTCTACTTCCCGTGAGATGCTTAGAAATCTCCGCACTCACCCGAACAGCAGGCGCAGCCGGGGACGGCCAGAAGTCTGTTGATCTCATTGTCCCCATCAACATCAGAACACCAGAATGTCTACACATCTGCCGCAGGCTGAAAACACATCTCGTCCGACTACACATTGGTTCGGCCTCATCCCAATTCAATCCTTGGCCATGTGGTGGTTGGAATCTTTCCCTACGAATTGGCACTGCCCTTCAAGAAACCTGCCACGTCAGTAGTGGTCGTTGTAAACAGACGAGTCAAACGTCTTGCCGGGGATGTCAATGTAATAAAAATGGTTGAGATCTTATATAAACCAATGTTATGGTTTGAAGTTACTAAAGTGACAAATCAATAATATCCAAATAAAATCTTTGCAAATGCAGGTGAATCAATAACATTTGAAACTGAAAAGTTTGGCTGCTCTGCCTTATTTCACGTATGAATCAACAGCTCACAGCTTCAGGCTGCTAGCAGTGGTCTGTAGACAACATGCTTTGTTATTAGCGGAGCAGTTAGGTTCAGTTCCTTGCTGCTATACGCTGGTTCAATCAAGTGCATCATGACTCTTCCAAGAGGGCTGGTGCGATATGAAATTATGTGAAAATACGGGATTATATTGCAAATAAAAAAGATCGCTAGCATGCTAAAATGAGCGCATCGCAACCTTTTGTTTTAAGGTTGTCTGGAAATTACCATAATACATTGAAATTATATCAAACTTAAGACAATATATCCACCTTATTAATGGAGGAAATACTACATTTGTGGGTACCTCTCCCAGCTTGCTGGTGATTTACGAGGCATTGTGGGTAACCCTAGGTTTGAAGTGAGGGTCACAAAAATCTTAGTTCCTACGTCTCAGTCCCAACAGGTTGGGACAACCTACCCATTCACTTGAACACAGGAATACTAAGGGGAAAGGCTAAGGGGTGAAATGCGATTGGGCCCTAAGAAGATGTTTTTTTTATTCTATTGCCTTTTAAAATGAACTCGTCTTCCATATCATGACTGACAACAGTAGAATTTCCCTGTTGTGCGGATCAATAAACTTTTATCTAATCGTGTCTTATCTTGAATTAATTTCGGATCACCTGAAAGACATTGCTTGAAAACTAATTTCAGCCACGTCATACCGACTCAATGTTTGATTCTAAAGCTTTAAAGCTCTTCATGATTATATTTTAGATCTTATAAAACTGAATGAGCTTTTAACTCCTCGACCTCCGTCATGATACGATGAAAGTGCATCCTCACTATTGATGAGGAAAACGTGATATTTACTCTTTAAACAATAAATCCAGGTCTGTATCTGGGTTATAGACTGGTAGGAATCTGATAAAGCTGGGTTAATACCAAGAATATCGAACAATATTGTGTGAGAGAATAGTCACAAGACTATAGGCATAAGAGCCTGAATAGTAGGGATTTTATTTTTAATAAATATGAGTAAAATATGTCCAATACGATATATTTGTTTCAAAAAAGGCAAAGATTCCGAAAATGAAAGTGTTTAGTTACCCATAAACTTTATTTTAAATAAATATTCATGAAATACAACTCACATACAAGCAAAGACATTTAAGTTAATTCAACAATATAAATAAATACAAATTCAGTTAATACAAATATATAATTAAATTATATCCAAGTATGCGTTCCAGTGGCTGCTTTCCGTTACAACAGTCTACAAGGAAACTTATGAGGGACATAAGATGAGATGAGCCCAGACCTAAGCCTTTAATTTCAGCTGCTAAATCAGTATGCTTGGCACCCACTATTTCTGCAAGGTAGTATGACCAGACAGGCAGCTGTCAAAATAGCCACTGTTAAATTGCCACTCGAGGATGAAAAACCTCAAACAGAACTTGAAGCTTTCCAAATAACTAAGGGAATAGTCATTACTCCAGATGTTTTGTTATTGTAGCTTGTTCAAGCTATGTGCAATGTGCGAAAATGAGTTCAGGTCAAGGTGCTGGATGCCTACAATGTGCCAGGGTTTATCAATGCAAGGCAGTGCAGGGCTGCTGTCCAAACCGGGTCAGTCAAAATAGGATGCTGTATATAATATACATATTATAGTCCTATTATACCTTTATAATATAATTATAATCAAAATATAATGAAGATGATTTTTAATTTTAAAACATTATTATTATTTTGACGCTCTCTTATCCGGAAGTGAAATGATTGCACATCCGGTTGAAGTGTTGTTTACATCCGGATGGTGGACGGTGAAGTTTGAGGGGTTTTAGTGAGAAAACTGGATTCACATCGAGGAGATCGCCAGTTTTTATGTGTTATCGGTACAAATGGCTTCTCAGATCCCCATAACCGTCAGAGCCCAGCCGGCAGCCGCCTCCTCTGCCGCTCTCCGGGGGAAGAAACGTCCCGGCAGCCCGGCAGTCTCAGCCGCTCCACAGGCCCCCGGGTGCGGCAGCAAGAAGAAGAAAGCCCCGCTGATAGTGACACCGACCGCACCGACACAGGTACAACACACACAACCACCAAAGAAACAAGCGAGAAAAAAGACTGAACCTTATTATGTTCGTGTTATCATCTAAAACACGTCGTATTCGTCATGAAGGCAGTCACAGAAGGCACAAGAAGTCAATAGTTCTCCCTTTTAAATTGTGGGTCAGTTTGTTTCAATGCGATTATTGTATTTCGATAAATTATCATCTGTTTAATTTCTCCAGTAATATTTCAATTAATAATATTTGGAGAAATATAGGGTAATAATATGATAAGTCTATAACTATTGTAGTATGGTGTACTGCAGTATAACTATCGAGTATTACATCGAACTCAGAATAATAATATTGACAAAATACAAACTTAGGGTTAGGGTTACATTTTGTATTGTTGCATGGTTTGGAAACCAACATGTGTGCTATAAGAATAGTAGACCTGTTAATATGGCCAGAAACGGACCGAAATACTCCCTTTGACTGGTCTAAACAATAAACACCTTGGGAAACACACAGTGCATATTTAAAAACAAGGCTCAACAGTACACACCATTTACATTAAAAACATTTGTACACATCTTAACCAGATTCCAGAATAGGCACATACAAACAAAAAGGGTCTATTTGACTTTTCTATATATTGTTGATGTTTTGTGAAAGTCATGCAAATGTTATGATTTTTTTTAATTATAATTTGATCATTTGTAGACAGTTCCTACAGAGGGTCAGGACAGTGCAGACCACCCACTCCTGGCTCCTGACACTCCTGAGTCTAATGCAGGGATTCAGAGGCTTCATGTCTGTTTTATCAGTATTACTATTGAGAAGCTTAACTTTGGAAATACCTTGTTTATTTGCATAGAAAAATTGTTGCATTAGTGTTTGGTTTTTAAATTTTCCGTGTGTACTAAACTAGGATTAGAGCTTTGCACAAGTCTGTAAACAACAATATTGAAATACTATATAACCTTATTCTCTTATCCCCAAATGTGAGCCCAGCTTTGGCTTTGTTTACCTTCAAAACACGTGGATGAAGAGCAGTGTCAGATCAAATGTGTGAGGAGCTGCTGTCTCATGTTTCATCAGATTACCGTAGTAGAGACGGTGGCAGAGGTGAAGGCAGCGGCATCAGTCGACAGCGGTCCTCCACCCGCCACAGAGCCCACTGTAAAGCCTCCTCCATTCAAAGACCCCTCGTTCACGGTCAGTGTCTACGTCCATCTTGGTGTAGGTTTACCTGATTCTATTGCTTCTCAGTCAGTTTATGTTCTCTTGTTCTCTGTCTCTATCTTGGCAGCACTCAGGGATTGGTGGAGCAGCAGCAGGCAAAAAGAATCGGACCTGGAAGAATCTCAAACAGATTCTGGCTTTAGAGCGGACTTTACCCTGGAAGCTCGATGATCCCAGCTGTGAGTGATTATATCCTAGCTGCTACATGTTGTATATATAGTATGGTAGAATTTTAAAGTTTTGCTGACAAACCAATCCATTAAATTTGTTGTGATTAATTAATTTGTTGGTCAGTTGCGGGTTCTGTGTATTGGATTTGAGTGGCATCTAGTGGTAAACATGCATATTGCGACCAACCCCATGCATCCCCTACCTGCTGTTACATTACAGGTAACAGAAAAACATGAAAGCCCCTCTCTAGTGCCAGTTGTTCTGGGCTACATGGTTGACAACTATGGAGGAACCTGCTCCTGATGTAGACATAATGGGCTCATTCTAAGGCAGTGAAAACACAATAATACTCAGTTTCAGGTGATTAGACACTTGACAGCTTAATTATGAGAATTATATTCAATTTCTTCCAATTGACCCTTAAATCCTAGATACTGGACTTTTAAATATGAGACTCGGCTCATAATTGTGTTTTTGTCTGTATACAAAGTATTTCAACGGATGATCCCTTTGTACTTACAGACTACAACATAGATGCCCCTCCCTCCTTGAAGCCAGCCAAAAAATACTCTGACATCTCTGGACTCCCTGTGAGTATAGTGGTAAAACTGTGATTTAACAATGAGCATTATTATTTGAGCCAAGTCGTGAAAGGTCTCGTCTTTCCTTAGGCAAACTACGCGGACCCACAGACAAAACTCCGCTTCACATCCTGTGAGGAGTTCTCGTACATCCGCCTCCTCCCCACTGACGTCGTCACAGGCTACCTGGCCCTTCGAAAGGCATCGTGCATCGTACCCTGACGGTAGAGTGAGCCCTGAACCCGAATCCAACCAGAGCTGAACTCTGTGTCATTTGAGGCAGCTGTCAGGGAGGCCGGCAGACTCTGAGAGCTCACAGAGGGGAAACCCTCCGCTGAGAGATCCACTGGAAAGATTGTTTCTCACAGTCACAAGTTGAACATCTGCATTGCTGTCCTGAAAAAAGCAGCTTGAGTCATAATTGTTTCTGTGTGACAATTAATTTTTCAATTAAGAAAAAAACAAATTGAGTGTTGCTGATTGCTGGAGGTTATAATGTCCCTCGATCCGAAAATGTCCAGTGAACTGGACAAAACCTTACAGGGACAGAAAGTTAATTCTTAATGTTTAAGTTAATTGAAAACACAGCAGTAGGCAATTCCTTTGCATATTGGTTCACACGTATTTCTCGCTGTTCAGGATATTTTTAATTAATTGATCCTACAAACCCTGCAGCCTGTTTGGGACCGTCTCATTCATTGTGGAGCAGACTGTTGTTTCTCAGGTACCTCATAGAAGAGTCACTTGTAAGGATTCTGTGTTTCCTCTTGTGGTAGAATATCTGCTTCCAGTGGTGTAAGTGAGTTGTTTCCCCCTTCAGAAACAATATCAGTACTCTCAGTGGAAATGAATCTGATTGGTTTGGAGAAGAGTCATTGTTCTTTTTTTTCATTTCGGTTTATTTTGTGTGTAAAATTTCATACTAAAGACAACATGATTTTTCGGTATGTTTCCTTTTTCTTTTTCTGTTTCTTTTACAGATCGAAATTGAAAAGTCTCCACTTTCTATTTTGATTCTATGACATTTTGTAATCACGAATGTTGAACACTGATATTAAACACTTCTCTTGATAATGAAAGTCTTAACAGAAAACATCCACATCTGCTACGGCGCTCAGCGTTATCTTGGACCTTCTGTTTAATGCAGCAGCCTGTCTGTATGCAAGCTATGCAAATGTGCCGGTCTCCTTTTATAAGATACACCAAGCAGGCCTAATTTTACATGTGTATGTTAATGTAAAATTGGTTCCACATGGTTTTTAATTCCACTGCTGCATTTGATGTATGATTTGCTCTCCAACTGGTAGAGTGAGGACGTCTCATTAATCACTGGTGGCAGGCGTCCAGGATCCTTTCCATGATATATTTAATGCTATTTTTCACAAATTTGATGAATGAGGCCCAATGTCTTTCGTATGTGAATGGTCCCTATTATGCAAATGCTGACAATTAAGGCACCTGCACGTCCCCTGAGGGATCGACAAGCGTGCAACCTTTTCAAATCCACTGCTCTAAGCGCTGAGCTGTGAGTCCTTACCTGTTGAGAAGGAAATACTGACTTATCGATCAAATCACTATTGCTCATTTTTTCTTGATATTTTGTGAATACACATTGCCCAAAAGTCTGTGTTGGCACCAATCCCTCTGATCTTTAGAGGCTCCCTCCTGGGAAAATCAAGTTTATAAACATGTTTAACATGCCTATGTGCCTTTAATATAATAAGAAATACTTTGAGCGCATTAAGCAGTCAACACCATGGCTCAGTATTCTCACCTCAAGTGCACGGTCACACTAACGTGAATGCAAAGCAAATATGTCAGGTCAAATTTCACCAAAGTGCGACACAAAGCTAAGCCACACTGATTTGCTTCGCCACAGGAAGCAGATGTTTTATTCGCCTCCTCACTCGCACAGATTGGATGTGAACTGGAGGCGAAGGTTCGGCACTGAAACATTCACATATGTTTGACCAGGCCCTCAATCAGTCATGTTTGTGATGTCACAAACCTAAGAAACCAATCCTGTCATCTCGTGGGCGGGTCTGAGTGGCTGGAAAAGGCTTCACAACTGCAGGTGGTGCTGTGAGGGGAATGGGGAGCAGGGTCTGGGTTATATCAGCATACTCACAGGTAGTTGGAGGGTTACATTTAAGCCATTTTAAGACCACAGGGAACGTTTTTCAAAACAAACCTCTTGAATATATAATTTTGAGGAACAAAGAAGAGTTTTAGGGGCTGTAACAAGCTACTGGAGTGAGATGTTAAGTGGAATACAAGCAGTAGATCAGCTGTGCTTGGTATTTATAAAGGATGCTAAGGGATGTGTCAGCATTAGCTCAAAGCTGTTATATTTGGTCTGATACATGTTACTCCTTATATGACCTCCTGATTGACACTGTTGCACTGGGCAGCAAGTTCCACAACTGTTCTCATTTGTGCAGATGGCTGCTCTTACTCACGCCTGAATATAACTTCTCTCAGCTCTGGACTCTGGTGAAGCTGATGGAGGCAGTATAGTATATCTATGAGAGTCACAGCAGCATTTCCATTCCTGCTGTGGCATCAAAACCTCAACATAGTGATTAATGAACGGCGCCGGGGCTTTCTGCTACACAAGCACACCATCCAGTAAAGTGTGTCTGTGTGTGCGTGCGTGCGTGCATGTGTAGGTGCTTTCGAAGTTTTTTGGAAATCTCTGCAATGAGAGAGAGAAAGGGAAAAAGAAGAGAGTTTATCTGTTTGTTTAGGGTTCGTACAGAGTTCCATAGATGAGCAGTGAAAACTTGCGGCCCACACGTCCTGCAGCTCCACCTGTCTCTGCAGTCACACTTTACCGCCACCTGGGTGCGCCAGAGTTCTGCTCACACCGATAGTCAACCTCCCTGAGTGTGTTCGGTGTCCTGCTGTGAATCAGTAACATCACAGATGCGAGTCCATCTCTGAACAAAGCCGAGGATGTATCCACCTGTACTGAGGCAGGAGAGTCTGTATCCGCTCCGTCACAGGTCTGACTGCCGTCCTCACATTAGTGCCGTGGGATAAACACTGCCAACTTGTACAAGGCTGCCATAACAAGTCAAGAGAACACAGATGATTCATATAATTGACTGCATTAATATTAATATGAGTGCTACTGTTGCATTGAAGCCGACAAACACACATTCACAAAAGTGACGGTGCACACCGACAGTCAAATTCATGATACAATATAAAAAACCATGAGCACACTGATTCAAACAGGCTGATGACAATCATTACTAATTCCAAAGTGGGCATGGAAATGGATGCAAGTAATTTAGCTACTCTACAGCTCAACCATATAATAACCGTCATTAAGAAATTGATTGGGGGGGGGGGGAGTAAAATGACTCATCTATCTTTGATGGAAGCCTTGGCACCTGCAGCACCGCACAGGATGTGTTTTCCGAGAGTGAGAACACCAATCAGCGACTGGCTCCTCTGTCGGTTTTGTTTTCATGTTTATACTTTGCTGAACTTCTGCGGGCAACTTTCTGCTCCACCAGGGAGACACACTCTGTGAACTAATGTCATCTGGGTGCTCATTTAGGTGCTGTCTGCCCTCGGGTTTTTGTCACTGTCACATTTTGGTGATGATGGAGCTGGCGTGGTGTGCTGTATTATGCCTACAGACAGTAATTATAGAGCTTCTCTCACTTTCACAGTGCAGTGCATGCAGGGTTTTCCCTGGATTACTTTCCACCAGTGTCATTGGACAAATTAAAGTTTTGCAGAAGTATGTGGGGGACACGCAGGTCACACTTGATGCACGTTTGGCTCAGTGAACCATCGCAACCAGGGAGAAGTTGTTCCACTCACAACAAGTTGGGGAAAAGCTGTTGATGGAAGCCGTCTTGCATTACTCATCCGACATGTCTTACTCCTTAAAATATATGAGAAAAATGAGAGCTAGTGCAAAATCTGAGAAATGGACTCCACCACCAGCTCTGGTAAACTGATCGATAGAGCAGCTCCAGTGCCTGCTGAGCCAGCAGGGGAACTTTCATATTTATGCCTTTGACCTATTGGAACAGCCGAACTAGAGAAGTGAACTTCTTTACAGCCCGTTAACACAGATATAACATTCTGGATCTGTTAGACGCTTCTTCACCACATAAATTATTTTGCTCCAGCAGCTGAGGCACAATATTTATGGTGGTTGTCAGATCTGCAGTAGCTTCCGTTTAACTCTGAACACCAAGTCACAGACAGGGATCAGAGTTAAACACATGTAGAATGATTTTATTTCACAAAGATTTTTCCCGAGCTCACAGACGTGCAACTCCAGGCAAATGTTCCCAGGGAATCCATCAGTGACGAGCTGTTTGCACAGTTGAAGTGTGAAAAACTTCCTGAAACCAACTGTCATGACAGTCAAATTCACTTTTTGCAGCAGAAGCCAGTGTGAAGGTATTTGTGACAAGAGGGTGAAGAGCTCTCCAGCAGTCTCCACAGTCCTCACATAACCTCTGTGTTAGCGATGGGATGGAGTGCAGCTATAATCTGAATCAACTTCATAACAGCAGCCGGGACAGATCCGCCTCGAGATGAGGGAGGGACCCTCCCGGCGAACCCTTACTCCCAATTGCATCTGTGGGCTCTGCCTGTAAAATAAATATTTTAACGTCTGCAGTGTGTTTATGGATCTCTTGTACCAAGAACCACTTCCACTTTAAAATTCACTTTGCTAGAATTTGTTCAGAGTACATTTACTATGATTCAGTGTAACAGCATAGACAGCCTCTCCCCTCTGAGTGGAGATTTATTGGGCTACAGGCTGGTGTAACAGGCTCCACAATCCTTCCATCTCTCATCCCGTCACTGTTCGATGCTCACGCATCATTTTCAATGTTTGCATCAATAATTAGTCTTTTATACGATGTAGGAAGGTTGATGACTTAGTTGTATAGTGAAGGCTTGATAAATTGATTGATTTCTAATAGGCTGTAATCTACTAATAAAATGTTTGTATCTTTGAATTAATTTATTATGTTTTTTTATGCAATCCTGGTTTCATCCATGGACGATGTACTTCTCCCCACTATCCCAGTATGAAGACAATGAATATAAACGTGCCATCTTGCCCCAACATCATAATCTGGAGCCAGAGTTTGTGAAGTAGTGATCAGGGGATGGAGCTGTGGTACAAGGGTCCTGTCTATATATGTGCTCGACCCATCAAACTTCACTCTCAGCTGTCAATCACCCTATTTCTATAGCATCATATAACTAATTGAACCAACCTTGCCGGAAAAAAATTGCATTAGAACAAATAAGAGCGACAGAAACCATCTTTGAGAAATAAATCGTTTGACACTTTTCTGTTTGGTCCATGTCCCATCCTCTCATGTAGAGGAGGCAGGACTTATGACCTGTACTGCAGCCAGCCACCAGGGGGCAATCAAGATGCTTTGGCTTCACTTTTGGGGGAGCAGTCATGTCGTCCATGTCTATTTACATTCTTTTATCTTGCTGTACAACTAAACTCTGAATACATTTCATGTGGTTTTCAATTTTCATCTGTATGGACATCAAATTATTTTATTATAAGTACATTAGAAGATTTACCCCCTATTTTCAATATTATAATATTCAATACTGTCAAGAAAGATGACAAATAGTCTGGTTCATTACACCTAAAAACCAAAGCTTCTGTGAGGATTAAACCAACATATACCATTATTAGCTGAGCTTTAAAGTTGCTTGTATGTGGATTTTGTTACAAATAGATCCCGCTAGCCGTTTCCCCCCATTTCCAGTCTTCATGCTAAGCTAAGCCAACCAGCTCCTAGTTAAGTATCCCTTTAACGTTTTAAACCTTGTTGTGGTTTACCATGTGGTCAACCACCAGCAGTGCTTTTAAGCTGCAATTTCCCACCAAATCCTCTTTTTCCCCTCAACATCATCACAATTTCTTAGTGTGTCGATAATCGCTGCTTGAAGCTGTATTTGTTCTTGTATTCTTTCCTTCTTGGGAAACCTTTGCCCTTGGCCGCCTTCATGTGCACACTTTGTCACCACTTGTGAGATTTGTCACTCTCTTAACAGGGACAAACCACACTGGTTTTTAACCATAACGGATCACGGCGCGGCTGCCCACACAATAATACAGTTACACGGTTCATTTAGCTTGGGAAAATGAATAATACAGAAATGCTGATCGCGGCCTCAAGGAGGTTGAATATTCGTTTGTTTCTCTCCGCTCTACTTTAAATGCAGCCTGAGAGAATGTGATGAGTTACCAGTTGTTCTTGGGCTGTAGAGGTCAAACAGCAAAGTGTCATCAGATAGCTAATCAACTCATTCAGATATCATTACACTGGGCTAAATCCCTGTTAATCCCAGTGAAGATTCAATCAGTGTTCCCTCACAGGTCAGTGTGTTCCTGTGTGTGTGTGTGTGTGGGTGCACTCATGTGAAGGCATAAGGGACGGAGAGAAAGGTAATTCTTCATGTTGATGGACAATGATTGTCCTTCAATGGGCCACGTTCACCGTCTCCTCTCTGTCCTTCTCCTCTCTCGTGTTTCCTGTCCCGTCCAATCCTATCTCCTGTCTCCTCTCCTTACCTGTCTCCTCTCTCCTCAACCCGCTCCTGTCTCTGTTGGTCAAGGGATCATTGCTCTGCTTTGGTGTTTGACTGATGAATCTTATGCTTATGACACTTTTGTATAATGCTGTGTCGTCCAAAATACCATGCCTCTGCCAAAAACGTTATCATTATGGCCTGAGAATACACAGGATTTTTTATTTTGGTGTCACTCTCGGGGGTAAGGAAACAGAGATTGTATTTTGATTGAAGACCTCACGTTTCTTCTTTTAATATAAAAAAGCAACTTGTTTTCAAATCTGTGCTTGCCATGCATATCTCTGCCCAGAAGGTTTTAAATCTAAAATAAATAAATAAACTGTTTGTATTTATACGATTGCCTTTCTTGGCCAGGTCGCCCTTGAAAAAGTATTTCTTTATCTCAATGTGACTTTTTCTGGATAAATAAAGGTTAGATGAATCAGTATTTCTGAAAGCACGTGTAACCTGAGGCTAATACCCTGCTGCCCTCAGGAGACTACATTTATTTTAAATATGTAGAGTAATTAAATTGCCAGTTCAAATACTTTTGCAAGTATTTTTATTAACCACATTAAAACAGGACGTATTTATTAGATGAATCTTTCAGAAAAGGTCAGAAAAGTAATCTTGCCACCTTCTGCAGCGATGCAACATTAAACTGCCAGGTTTATGAATAGAGTCTGGTCTGAAATCTTCTCCCTATAACACTGAGTGGAACTGGGTTAGATTTATTCAACTACCTACTTGGACTTTTAGCAGAGCATCACTTTGTTTTATACTTGAATTTCATATCATTATTTGAGTATAAAAATGTGTATGGGCGACAGGGGATGTTGTTACTTTTAAAAGAAAACTCAAGACCCGATTTTTGGGTCTTAAGCTTTAACATTGATTTTATTTATGGGTTAGGGTTCCGTGTATTTGTTCCTGTATATAAGACCTTTACTAGTATTTATATTCTTTAACATCCTTTTTTTTATTATTTTATCTTCATAATTTCATCTTTATCTGCCTTTTGTGTTTCCTCATTGAAAATTAACGAGATTTTCTTTCCCTTTCCTCAGTCCCTGTTATTATTGCTTTGTTCTGTGTGTGAATCAGGGTGCGTATTATCTTTTATTGCTTTTATTCTATAAAGCGGTTAACATTACATTGTTTGTTTGAAGAGGGCTAAGTATACAAATAAAGATCTTTTTTTTCAGATAAACTTGTATAATCACCAAACAAAGGAGACCTTGAAACCATGTTAAATAAAAAACCTCCCTCCATCTATCATTCATCCATCCATCTATCCATCTATCTATCTATCTATCTATCTATCTATCTATCTATCTATCTATCTATCTATCTATCTATCTATCTATCTATCTATCTATCTATCTATCTATCTATGTTGCTGGGAATAATTCCTTCCAGTGTTGAGCTCCATTCACGTGAATAAAGTCTCATCGGACAGACAGAGGGGTAATAGGAGGGATGTGACCCCACAACCTTTTCCACATCAGATGGAACCAATCTCTCCAGTTGGAGACAGACCATCTATTCATACCTGCCCACC
Source organism: Pleuronectes platessa (assembly GCF_947347685.1). NCBI lineage: Eukaryota > Metazoa > Chordata > Actinopteri > Pleuronectiformes > Pleuronectidae > Pleuronectes > Pleuronectes platessa. The sequence continues at coordinate 11,987,168 of NC_070635.1, read as the reverse complement.
TACCATGGTGTGTTTGTGTCTAATGATAGTGCCCATCCATTCACACTGCTGCTAGTGATGCAACTGGATGCCTCACTGTGCTTTAAAGCTATTACATGTCAGGCCTGGATTTGTGTGCTCTTAGTTGTGTGTGTGTATTTGTGTATATTTTTGTGTCTCAGACTGGAGGTTTTATCACCAGCTCGGCTCCAAAAGCCAATTTACAGTCTGATGGCCGTTATCACCGACTGGAAAAATAATCTTGGACGACTTTGAATGAACTTGTATATGTTCTGTTTTCTTCAGGTGTGTATAATGCAGATTTAAAAACGTGACATTTTACATATATCAACATTTTAATACATAAGCAGGTGTGTCATTACTCCCATATTTTAATATATATATATATACACAAATAAAGTTTTTTTGAAAAATGTAACTAAAAGGCAATGCCTCACCTTAAATTCCACCACCCTTTAGCTATGAGCTTCATACTGCAGAGACAGAACTCCTAACTCCCCCTTCTCCCCCCCCCACACACACACTCTCTCTCTCTCTATCTCACACACACACACATACACACACACACACGCACGCACGCACACACACACGCACACACACACACACACACACACACACACACACACACACACACACACACACACACACACACACACACACACACACACACACACACACACACACACACACACACACTCACACACTTCTCTGTGTTCCCCAGCCATATTCATACACCGGATCCACCTCAGAGAGAGCAAAGAGGTAATTGCATTGACTTCAGAAGTAAAACAACAGTTACAGGCTTAGTGTGCACGAGTGTGTGCGCGTGTGTGTTTGTTCAGTGTGCGTTTAAACCTTTCATCCATCCCTATCACTGTGCATAAGAGCTCTGGTCCATTCCCATTCCGCCTTATGCTCTGCTTGCCCTTGGAGAACAACACAACACCCATTGACTCCAGCAGATATACGCTGGTGTTTTGTACACTATCATTTACCTGTTAGGCATGTGTGCACACGCTGGGTGTCTGTGTGTGTGCATGTGTCACAGAAAGTGCGAGACAAAGAGTGCATATATAAACAGAAAGAATGACCCCAAGCGCACACACACACATTCTCACTCTGATGCACAGTTAGTGTTTTTGGAGAGTGTGAAGGTAAATGAAGTGTGAAATGAAGAGTCAGGGAACGTTCCTTCCCCAGGGAACCTCCACAGCGGACTGACACAGACCTGGCCGAGATAGATCAGGACAGCCAGATCCAAACCTTCAATCTCACTGAATCAGCATGTCCCCTGGTGGGAAGAGCACGATGTTACCAGACCTAACTCTTTGTAACTGTGACTTTTTTTAATTCTTAATGTATATGTAAAAACATTTTTAATTTTAAGATCCAAATAGAAATAGCTGCGATAATCAGACTGATTTCTATCTATTGTCTGTTTGGGCATGTTTTAAGTTTACCTTAGCCAGTCTGTAATGATCAACATTTTTCATCTACTGATATAAAGATATAGTATGTGACAATTCCTCATTCACTTTATTCTTCTTTCAAATGTCCATAACTAGACCTATGTTTTATATGATATTGACATGTGCCCTTAGCCTACATTATCCAAATGTTTTCAACAATGTTCACACCCCAAAGTTTGTTCAAGTTAACAGGATTTTTTTCTAATGGCTGAAGTTCCATATTATACATTTAACAATAATATGTAGCTGCATTGACTTTATACATGCTTGTTCCATTTCCATTGTAATATTTCTTGTACTGCTATTTTTCTGGCTCTGTTACACAAAGATAATATCCCGTTTCTTGATGAAATCAAATGATATGTATGCGACAGAGCCCTCTAGTGACCATGGTGATTATGACAGGTTCAAAGGCAGAAGTTGGCTGTTATTGTTAAGGTGTGTTCCGATGTTATGGTGTATTCAGCATATGTACTGAATGTCAATGCTTATAGGCTTTAGCGAAATAGTGTCACATGAACTTTTCGCTCAAGTTGGAGCATTTTCAACTCGTAAGCACACATTTGCATCTATTTGCATCACAGAGAATTGGCAGCCTGTGTCTTTGAATTGACTTTGCATTTAAAATCCCACTGCTGGATAAAGTAGCCATGCATGCTGTCTGACCACACAAAACAAAGTCTGCATAGGTAGAAGGTTGGGGTGAATGAATGGGTCAATAAATCACTGAACTCAAACACTTATCTTTGGCATACCTCTTGGTGCCAATAGAGGCGCTAATAAAGGATATGCTCCTATGGGTCGTATCGGGATAAAAGGATCTTTATGAACGATTAGGTTGGAAGACCTTTTGATTTCTTTTAAAAAATTTCTGAAGCAGATGATGATGCTAAATACAAAAGTAATTTAAGAAACATGTTTCCACCGGGAGACTTGCGTAAAGAGCCTTGAGTAAAGCAGGCAGTCACAGGCATCCAAGATTAGCCACTTTAGTTATACCACTTTGCTAAATGAGCTTGTCGTCGACCTTCAATACCAAGCACTTGTTGAGAATCTTTGCCTCTTTGAGGAGTAACATTCACTAACACAGATCTCAGCTATATGAGTGACACATCCCACGTTTAAGTAGGTTGTATTCTCCTTTAAAGGCAGTAAACATTACGGCTGTAGTTGCAGGTCACCTAATTGTACTGCATGGCGGCAGCTTCAGCTTTTCTCTCCTCCACCACGCAGAGTCCATTACAATCGGGTCTTATCTCCTCTAATATGCTCGGCTGTTAATGAACAATCAGTCCCGTTAATGTCCTGCTAATTAATGGCCCATCAGCCTCTTCAGAGTGGTAATTAAGTGCCAGTTGAGGCGTCTAATTGGCACGGTTCGGACTGGATCGAGTCACGCTCGACCGTCTGGGACACAGGAAGTAAATTATAGCACCGTCATCGTGGCGGAGAGGACTTTTGCGGAGACTGCTGACTTGCTTGTTTAAGAAATAGAATTATCTTGTTAACCTGCGCAGAAGCGAAGTGAATGACAGTTTCACTCCGGTGACTCTGTCAGAGGACAAACTGTCAAATCTGAATTAAACAGCAATCAGTGGTGGAAGACAGTTTCCTAAATTACTGATCGAGAGCTGTCACAGACGTGTTCAGGAGTAAATAAAATCAGCTCTCAGGGTCACACATTATCACTCAATTTCTTAAACAGGCATAAGGAGACACAATCTATTTCAATATTACAGCTGTATTGTTAAACTTGCATCAATTGATTTTTGGAGAATTCGGGTCAGTGCAATAAGCTGTAACACAAAAGTGTTATAAACCAGCTCATTAACTTTATATGGTCAACATATTTGCTCTGTGTTACATATTTACAGACCCAGCAGACACAGAGTCACTTTTGTTTTATCTCTTATTTTGTTCTCCACCAACTCCTGAGGGAAATTATCGCTACTCTAATCAGTATTTGCTCAACTGTTTTCATAAAGTCTCAACAACGAGCTGAAAGATGCTCAGATGCTCCATAGAGCTGAAGCCAACTGCAGAATCACTTGATTCATTATCCGTAGATTTATCTCTATGAGTGACAGTCATTTCACTTGATTTGAATGTATAAATATTGATCATAGCAACTTTAAGGTAATAAAAAATGATTAACAGGAGAGAGCTTCTGATGGATAACGCAGTTTCAGTACAAACTGGGCTATCAAACAAGCTTCACACATGGCTGCTGTGCTCTTTCACTAATTAGTTACAGTTAGGCGAGAGAGAAAAAACACACAATAGGAAAGTTTTTTACGCAGAAACGCGTTCAAAACCAGCTTGAGTCGTGAGGTGGGTTCACATATGGCTGGATGCCGGCTGTGAGCTGCTCGGTTAATTAGTTTGACTGTTAAAAAGAACAGAAATAGCCAAAGGTTTAGGGCAGAGTTTAAGGCAACGAGCGGACTCGATATAATACAAACTAACAGTGTGAGGTGGCAGTTTTCCCTCACATATGGCTGACTGGTTGCTTCAAGCTGTTGGATAATGAGTGGGGGAAAGGTAAAGAGAAACGGGGAGGGAGTGATTGAGGGGTAGAGAGGGAGAGGCGGGTGGGAGGAGAGGGGGAAGGAGAGAAAGAGAAGAGACGGGGAGGAGAGAGAAAGAGGGGAGAGATGGGAGTGAGGTGGTTTTTATAATGAGGGGACAGAGGAGACGAACACCTGAGTAGAGAACGAGAGGGAGAAGGTTGGAGGCAAATAAAGACTCCATTTGGCAGCTAGTGCGGACGCGCACACACACACACACACACACACACACACACACACACACACACACACACACACACAGGCGCGGTGATGCACAGAGTATACTGGTTGCTCGGAGCAGCTTGGGATAATAAGAAACACAATAAGGTGGTTTTTATAATGAGAAACAACAGCTGAACCACCGATGGCAGAGCGGAGAGTGAAGAGGGTTGCAGGCCATGGACAGCTCCACTTACTGTACAAAACAAGGCTCGGCACGGAAAAACAAAGTTGCTGCGATGCCAACGCTCACTGGAGAAAACTTAGTGGAGATTGAGATCGCTTAACAGACTAAAAACTTACACCTCATGAGAAATGACTGAATGATCATTTTAACAAACCTCAGTTGCAGGTGGAAAAGTTAACAAGTTGAAGACATACTGTGAGACAATGGAAATCAATTTCATAATTTCAGCACTCACTGGAAACACCCAGTTATTAACAAGTTACATTTACAGTCACAGGACCAATGACCATTAAGATCAAACAACCTGTGTTTACATTAAATCCATCTCTCCATTTTTTAGACCACTTATCCTTAGAGTGCAGGAGCCAATCCCAGCTGAGAGAAGGCGAGAGGCGGGGTACACCCTGGACGGGTCCCCACCGTGTCACAGGCCCGACATACAGAGACAAACATGGTAAATTTAGAATACCCAATTAACCCAACCCACAATGTTCATGTGTTAGTACTGTGGGAGGAAGCTGGACCACAGGAACATGGACCCAAGCCAACATGGGATTCAAAACAGGAAGCTCCTTGCTGTACAGTGGGACAGTGCTAACCAATCAATCGGAGTGTATATATTTTTTACCCCAAAAGGTGATGAACCTGTCTGTGGTTCAATGCTTTGGGAAGCTCTCTCTGCCACCGTGCTTATTACTGCCCTTCATGTAGCATGTAACCTGATCAGTTTGTTTTTCCAAATTATCTAATGAATTTATACACTTGTCAAAATATGTGCGAGTGTCAATAGAAGAAAATAGGATCTACATTTGTTTCTGTCGGTATTGCTGTCATCTGTAAAATAAAATAAATGGTAAAAAATAAAGAAAAATTGGACGAGTAGAGAAATGGAGAAATGTCAAGTAAGACGTGAGTGTGACACTGAGCCAGTACGCACAAAACCAGGATCCTGAAAGTGAGGCAGATTACTGGAACCCTGCTGTGACACGTCTAAATGTCTGACTGTGATTTTGTAATGGATCTCCGTCAGAATCATTAGAAATGTATTAACTGTTCAAAGGGCCATTGTGTTGTTGACGTCACAGCAGAAACACACAGCGCCCTGGGATTATGTCTCTATACAGTGAGACGATGACACATTACTGTACACGTGTGAGCTGCGGAGACACAATGATGAAGATATTTTGAGGCACAAACAAGGTGAATGCACACGCTAAGAGGCTTGTTTTCCTCTTTATGTTTCTGCATGTGAGCCTATACACTGAATACTGAGGTGTGTATAAGTGTGTGTGAGTGTGTGTGTGTGCGTGTCGCTGTGTGTGTGTGTCTGTGTGATCAGAGAGCTCTACAGCCTTCTTCTTTTTTCTCCTGGATAAGCACTTTGTTGTCCTTGGGAGACTGCTGGTGCTTGGCTTCTCGTGCACAGTCGCCAGGCGCTGTTCCACTGAGCCGTGCACGTGAGGTGACCTTCCTTTGCCTCTGGCAGAGTCACGCTTCTGCGCACGCACACACGCACGCACACACAAATCTCGCACACCCACACACACACACACCTATATGCGGCCTCAGGATAACACATCGTGTCCCCTGCTATGTTTCAAACTGACAGACATCCTGTGTTGCTCATTTTAATGGACCAATAGAAACCCAAATGACCACATTCACACACATGAACCACTGCACATTACCCTCCCCCACCTTAAACACACACACACACACACACACACACACACACACACACACACACACACACACACGCAAAGAGCATGACAATTGTAGATGTCAGTAATGTAAGATATACGTTTCTTTCCCCTAGAAATTAGGTTTTTATAGGATTTTTGGGGATGTCTTTAATGAATATATCTGTGAACCTGCTCAACGTTTGTAATGAAAGACTCATTATACATTCTGTGACAAAACATTTCATTTGTTTCACTCACTACAATAATCAGGTTTCCCTCCAAATCAACAGCAAATTAACTTTCAAGAAAATCAACAAAGACTCTAAGTGAATGTGTATTTCCATCGTGTTGCATTATGTGAATATCAGGAGTTAATAAAGTTATAAACATCTGAACAATTCCTCAGCTGGATTACATCACACCATTGGAGAAAAGATGGCACAAGCATTGACTGCATATAAAGATGTATGACGTAAAGAGTTGTTTGTGCAATTTTTTCCATGTTAGTTTAGTTGTATTTAGTAATTTGATGCTATAAAAAGGGCTGATACGTGATTGACAGCTGAGACTGACTTACGATTGGTTGGATGTATCAGCGGGACCTCAAACGCAAGATGGCAGCGTTCGTATTCGGGATATTTTGGCTTCATTTCTGGATAGTGGGAGGATGTGGACAGCGTCGCCCATCTTTATTCCCAATCTATGGGCAGAACAAGATGACGTAAGGAACATATTTGAACACTGACTTTAAGTGACACACAGGCCAAGTGCAGAAATGTGCAGGATCCAAACTCCTGTGATTTGTAAACCTAAAATGCTCTTTGTACAACTTTTGTGTGATGCAACAACACACTCGTACACTTCCCATTAGCAGTGACCACAACCCATAACCCTTCCTGAAAACTTTAGTATAAGTCTCCCTTCCAGGAGCCACAGTTGCTGCAGAGGTTTTGTGGGTTGTAGCTGCGTTACGACAGATTTTTAACGACAGCAGCGATAAAAGTGTTGCAGGATGTGAGGTTTGTTCTTTCCGCCCAGATGTTGACCTCGCTGTCGAAGCCTCGGAGCGGCCGTGAGCACGGGGCAGAGAACCACCCCGGGTGTTACCATGGTTATCAGCTCCGCACTGACAGATGCTCATTAGAACAAACAAGCACACGTACGCCGAGCCAATAAGTTGATGGTCTCTCCTCACTTGAGCAGTTTGGCCTTCTCGCTGTCTTTGAGGGTCAGACCTCTTGAAGCGCTTCAGAGGAAAGCGGAGGATCGTTTTCCCTTTTGAAACGCGATTCATTCACGCTTTCAAACTCCCCAGAAAATAGTCAAATGTGATGTATTTTAACAAAATGCCAGGTGGACAGCTTTGTTTGGTTTTATAGGACTCATTACTGGGAAATTTACAGCTAATAATCAGGCTGGGGGTTGGGGAGCACCACCTCTTTGACTCGCACACGCACACCTCGCAACTACAGCTCCCACAACAATGAATATAATGTGACACATGTTGTTTGTTTGCCGCATCGTTAACTCAGTCTTTCATACTTTCCATTCACACTTTTCTCTGACACGTCTCCTGATGAAGTTGTTGCTCGTGACTGTGATTTTGATGGGATTTAAATACGCCCCCTAGGAATAATTCTGTTTATTTTCCAGGTCCTTTTCTTTTGTTATACGTGATCACGTTTGTTGCTGTGGGTGCCGCTATGACCCAGGGTTTCTCCACCCAAATGATACAAGTTTAATCTTCATCTTCCTCTCCTCTCCTCTACCTCACTTTCCCTCTGCTCTCCTTCTTTCTCCTCATCTTCCCCTTGTCTCCTTTTTCTTTTCCTCTTCCTCTTCCTCTTCCACCTCTCTCCTTTCTTTCCTCTCCTCTACATCACTTTCCCCATCTTCTCCTTCTTTCTCTTCATCAACCTCTCCTCTCCCTCTTCCAATCTTCTCATTTCCTCCCCTATACCTCACTTTCCACATCTTCTCCTGCTTTCTCTTCATCTTTCTGTCCTCTCCTGTTCTCTCCCTCTCATCTCCACATCTCACCCTCTCCCCTTTCCTCTCCTCTTCTCCCCCCATGTCTCTCCTGTCCCTCCTTTCCCCTCAATCCCCATTCCCCTTTCCTCCCCTTTACCTCTTCCCCTCCTCTACCTCCCTTTCCTCTCCTCTACCTCACTGTCCCTCTCATCTCCTTTCCTTCTTTACCTTCCTGTCCTGTCCTTTTCTCTCCCTCTCCTCTTCCTCTCTTCTCCACTTCTGACCCTCCTTCCTTCTCCTTCATCTCCTTGCCATGTCTCCTCTATCCTTCTTCTTCGACTCTACTCTCAATCTTCCTTTCCCTCTTCCTCGCTTCTCCTCTTTCCTTTCTTTTCCTCTCTTATCCTCTTTTCCACTCCTCTTCTTCCCCCCCACATAACACAACTTTTAGCGTTCAGCACTCACTGGAAACACAAGCTGTGTCTATACAAGGTATTTACTGTACAGTAGCAATGGAGGAGGACATGAGCATTATTCTCCACAGACATATTTATTCATAGATTCACTTCATCAATTTTTAATGTGATAAGGATTTTTTGGCCATTATCCCACGACATGTGTGTGACTGGAAATATTCCTCAGACTTTTTGATCCCGTCTGTGCATCTTCATAATACACCTGAGTTTCATTATTCTCCATTTAAAAGCTACCAGCGGGTCATAAATGTACAGCAGATTAGCATACAGCGGTGGGTAGGAGCAGGCAGACAGGTGTTAATGATCCTCCGAGGACTCCCTTATTTATTCATGGATTCACTCCAGCCTAATCCTCTTCATATATCTGAATGCAGCGTGATGGCCCAGCCAATTCTCCCTGTGTTTTGATGTGGCTTTACTGTACATTGGGCCCAGTATAAGCAGATAGAAAGTGTCATATTTAATCGTCATCATCATTTTACATTGGCAGCTGCTTGGGCTTTATTGTACAGCTGTATTCACATACAGAAAAACAATCAAGACTCAACTAACTCCTGAACAGAATGTTTGAGTCCATTCATGGGTTTTAACTTTTAATTGTGCAATTTCAATATCTTTACCTTGCTTTCATTATGTATTTATGTGACATAACCCTAACCCCAACCCTGTGAGTTATTAAACTTCAAATAATAAAAAATTAGACTTAAAACTACTATATAATTATATCTATCTATGTTTGAAGAAACAAAGCACAAGGAAAGAGCAACTTGTGTCTGAATTTTAATGCTTATTCAATCAAGCAAATTCAGTCAAACATTTTTTATCCTAAATAAAACCCTTGGGTATATTTTTTAAATTGAGAGCTTGTCTTCTTCAGGGATTCTTTTATGTTTTAATGTATTCTCTTTGAATTAATCAGAGGTTAAAGCACTTTTGGTAAACAGAAAATTCACTGTAGATATAATAATAAATTGTCCTCTGTGGAACGTTACACTAACACACATGTTTGAAAATCTTTAGTTTATGCATCTTCAATTTTTTATATTAAATCCACAAAGAGACAAAAGAGACACAGGGATGTTTAGTGTGACTTATATTTATCTAAGAATTCATTCAATAAGAATTAAAGGAGTAAAATGTATGAGTAAAAGAGAATGATAACCTTTCAGTGATTTTTAACAGTTGGTACCTTCTTTGTACAGTAGGAACAGTAAGCAGACAGACGGCTGTAAATAATCCTCTGCGGCCTCTGATTTTTTATTCATAGATTCAGTTTACTCTAATTTTGCCGGCTCATTGTTGTGTCTGTTGCAGGCCCCTCCCTGGCGGCGGCCTAGCTCATGAATATTAATGAGGCAAATCTGCATAATTAGATGCGGTGTTATCATAATAATAAAGGCCTACAGTATATTGTATCTCTAAAAGGATCCTAGAAGCTCAGATCAAATCTTTGAGCTTTGACCCAGAAAAGAACAAAGATGACTGCATTGCCAAGATCCGTCTTTTTGGATCGGCAGCAGAGGGCAACCAGGGGCACAGCCGCATGGAACTTTATTGTCTCGGTACGAGGGACACAAAGTTTAGTTTGAGCTGAGCTTTTCTTCATCAACATGAAATATACTGTGTGTGTAGTGTATTACACAAACGTTTTTTGCTGTTGTATTCATATAGTCTTTCTTTCTTTCTCCTTTGAGCTATCTTGATCTCACACACACACACACACATGGGTGATAATTTGCCAAAACGGGGCAGTCACAAGGTTTCAATCTGGTTTCAAATTTCATATTGAGAGCAACATGTGCAACAGAACATGTACACAGGTCTCAGTCAAGCACAGATTCACCCCTGAAAAACAAACATACCTGTATACACACATGGAACTACACAAGCAAACATGCACACACCCTATATATACACACACGCACAATACATACATGTACAAATAATCCCCTTTACCCTACACCCTACTGTGTCCGTCTCTCTCTCTCGCTCTCTCTCTCTCTCTCTCTCTCTCTCTCTCTCTATCTCTCTCTCTCTCTCTCTCTCTCTCTCTCTCTCTATTTGACTCTCTTACACACACACACACACACACACACTCACACGCTCACATACACACACAGAGGCTGGCTGTGTCCTGTGGTCTGTGTGTGCTGATAAGGGTTTAATCCTGATTGGAGCCTCAGTAAAAGGCTTTGTTATGAAGACTAAATAGACTGGCCCTCGGCGAGCACACTGGGACACTGCTGATAACATATACACATGTGCACGGACACACGCAAAATGGATGTAAACAAATACACATATATGCACCTTTACATACAGTGTATAAGCACAACACACAGACACTCAGGCTCTATGCACAAACACACACAGTTATGAACGTGCTATAAATGCATGCCTTCAGACACACCGACAGACACACACGCCATCTCTCCACAAAATCGTGTGCACGCTTTTGTGTCTGTATGTAAATGCGTGTGTGTGTGTGTGTGTGTGTGTGTGTGTAAGGAGTTTATCAGTGGCTTGATAAAGCTCTGGAGAGCGGTAAGTGTTGGCAGACTCCAGACTGAATACGCTGTAAATAGACTACTAATAGAGAGAGAGATTAGAGGAGAGGAGGAGAGGACAGTAGAGGAGAGATATGAAAGAGAAAAGGAGGAAGAAGGAGATGAGAGAGGAATAACAATGTCAGCAGAGCCACGTTTTACCTGCGCATTCGACCCAAGGAGGCGCCGCCGCCATGTCACACCTGTGGCAGCAAAGTTGCCTCACCGAACGTACCGCGGCTTACAGGAGAGTGATGGATAAGCCCTTTCATTCGTCTTTTTTTGTCACTGCACCTGAAAGCTGCCCTGCTCACGGGTCCAAAGCACAGAGCTGGCAAACATCTCACGGCAGTTTATTTTTGTCTGAATACTTTTATCCCCGTCCTGCAGCATCTATCCCTAAATCCCTCCTCAAAAGCACCCGACAGGCTGAATTACATCTTGTTGTCCTAGATATGTACGTATCATGATGTTTTAAGAACAAAGACAAAACAAACAGTATGCACAGTAATAGATGGAACAATATGATAAACACGTAATTGAAATAAAACCTCAAAGAATAAAGAGGAAAAGAAAGAGTCTATATTACTAGTATATATAGGACGTCCCTATGGTTTAGTGGTGACTAGGGTTCAGCCTTAAAACAAAATCTCTCTGTGATTTCATACCAGTGTAGGACTAACAAAACATGCTGTTGGGGGGGCACTGGAGTCAATCCCAGCTGACTTTGGGTGAGAGGTGTATCACATGACAAACAGACAGAGACAAACAACCATTCACACTAACGTTCACACCTACGTTCAGGTAAGAGTCTTCAAACAACTTGACTCCAGTCTTCACGACGTTGGGCGCGTTCACACCAATGGCAATGACAACTGATTCTCCAGTTCCAGGTTCTGCACAGTGCACACTGAGACTTAAACCAATCTTTAAATAAACAGGTGAACAGCTCTTTGAGCAGCAGCGGTGGCTTCATGATTCTGTGGAGTTAGTCCTTCAGCTGGTCTTTTCTTGCCGTGGCTCAATTACTGCAAGTTCATACACTTTCAGCAACAAAGCTGGAAACAGCATTAGCACAGGGCTAACAAACAGCCCCTTCCAAACAGACAGGATTAGAACTGGCACTGCACTGTATGCTCTAATGTAAGAGACACCAAAGTCTGTTTCAGACAGAAAAGGTACAGCGTGGCTGAGCTTTAATCAGACCTGTAACAGATCCTCAGTGTTCTCGTCCCTCTGCTTCTTCTCTTCCTCCCGATTGACTGTCCAGTCAGTTAATCAGTAGATCCAGCCCCTTCCTGAGGTCACCGTGGCTGGGGGACATCTGCTCTTGACCTTTCATGAGTGACCTCTCCCCTGCCCAGGGGTCATTAGATGTATCCCAGTGTCATTACAATTGTCCCGAGAGGTGAAACCTGAGGTCAAGGTTGCTCCTGGAGGTCAGAGGTGAAAGGTCACTGCTCTGTCATCAATAACAAAGAGGGCCTATTGTTGTCTACAAGTCGTGACAGGTATAGATGGAGGGGTCTGGTCCCACAGGGGGCACATCGGTGGGAACAGGACTGGAGCTCAGCCTCTGTTTGTTTGTGTGGGACAGCTTAAAAAAATGCAGAATACATTACGCACCACAGCTCCACTGTGTTTTGCCCTTTTGCTGTTAAATTCAGTCGCTTAAGATGAATGTTCACCTTGTGGTGCTCAGTCAGATGTGGGAGGCTTTGGAGATACAAGCCACAGGTTTCTTGTTTTGCGCCAGTTCACCCAAACACACACATACAGTCTATAGCCTGGTGAATACACATCTTTACTGTCTGGATCACTTGCGTTCACTGCCTCGCGTCCTCCATGAATAATCGTCCCGTCCTTGGAGCACAAATCTTTTCAAACTGTTCCTCAAATTGAATAATTCTGAGAAGGCTGATTTTGCTTCTTTTTCTCTTTTACACGAACAGAGAAACAGGGTTTTTCAAATATGCTGATGTAGGGGTATCATTTAATCTGAGGTGACTGATTTCTCATGTGATTTACCCACGGCCAAACATCCAAAATGGCTCTCCGGCACAGTCTGCTCCTCATGTTCGCTCTATAAGCAACGAACAAAGCTTCAGAAAGGGCAGGGAGCTGCTTGCCTTCAAATGCCGTCCACACCCAAACAAAGAAGAGTGTTTATCTGCTGTTTTTAAAAGTTTCATTGTAGACGACAAACTTCTCCTGAGTGGAAAAAAACGAAAACTGCTTGTGTGGATCGAAAACTTTTGAGTGGCGTTTTCAAATTGTGGACATGGCCTCCATCACCTCGCTGCTTGTCATCATGCCTGACAATTGCTTAGTTTGTTGCTCTTTTCTTTCTCATTCAATTTTTTTCCTCCGTTTCATTCTCACCTTCATTTCCTCATCCCCTTTTGCCGCCTGCGATTCTGACCCCCCCCCCCCCCGCCTTCCCCTTCGCATCTCACCCCTCCCTCTGTGTAACCTTGCAGGGTAAAGCTCCACTGACATCTGCTTCATAAGTATTCAGGACTCCGCGCCTTTGACATTAATCAGCCTACAGTACATTATCTCCCCCACTCCTCTCCTGTCCCCCCTCTCCCCCCTTTTTTACCTCCTGCTCTTCCCCTCATCCCTATCTCCCCTCTTTCACCTCTTTTCTCTCCCCTCCATCGCCCGTCTTTACCCCTCCTTTCCCTCCTCGCCTGTTCTTCCTCCCCTCGTATCAACCCTCTCAGCTTTCCGACCACTGTTTTCTTATCGTGGTGTGATAACCAGAAGAGAAAAAGGGCATTACTAAGTATGTATGTTGCCTACCTGAATGTCTGGCTATCGAGATACAGCACATTATCTGTGTGCCTGTCAGTCTTAAGAGTTAGACAGCAACTTTAATATAGGACTCACAATACAGTAAGATTGGACAAAAATGTTGTTTTTGACCAGACACAGGGCAAGGAAACGAGCGGGAGTCCAGAAAAGCAAATATTTATCTTCATATTGGTTTGACTGGACTGAGACATCTCTACTTTGTTTTAATCTCCAGCTGCCAGACGGACATATGTCCATGTGATAAACTGTATTAGTTTGGTTCAGCCTGCATCGTGCTCAGCACATGATGGGATAGACTCCAGACCCCCTCGACCCTGAGCAGGATAAGTGAGAACAGAAAATGCATGGATAGTGGTTAGATGGATTAATGGATGGATCTTTATATTACATCTTTGCTGCATCATACAGGGAGAAATGTATGACAAAACCTGTTATCATTTTTATACAGATGAAACCTTATGGGTTGTTGAATTTAGCCAGACTTGGTCAAATTAACAATACCGTCTACTTTACAGTTGTGATAATCAATTTACAGGTAGCAAGAGGCAGATGTAACATGGCAAATAACACAACCAACCAAAGAGACTGTCCCACATCAGTGTTCAGACCAACATTTTTTGCTGCGATACAAAAATGTAAGCGGCTTTGATATAATCAAAGGAGTCAGTCTGAGTAAAAGATAAATGAGTTTGAGGCCTTATCAGAAATAAACGTGTGTGCAGTTAAAGGATTTAACAACCCTGGAAGTTTATCACACCAACCTTTCAATGTAGAATTTCCAGTTCTTAACACCGTGTTACAGGGCCATGTTCTATATAGTGTGGATTTAGACATGTCAACCGAGTTACCCCACATATTTTTGGGAATGTTTCCTGCCAGCCCCCTGAAGTCAAACATGTATGAGAAACTTGGGATTGAAAACCCTGTGATTTCCGCACCAGAAGTCATGTCCTGTCCCTTGTATGCTATACCCGGAGGCCACCCCTCACCAGAATGTTAATGTTTCTGCTGTGAATGCGTCTGAACCTGGATCTCCTGCTATGTTCTTCATACAGGAAAGAAAAGCTCTGCAACATGTATGTACCCTAGAGTTCATGTCTAAAAAGAGAGGAGAGAGCTTAACAGAGCCAATGTCTTTTTAAACACAGCTGTACAGTGGCTTTAATCCAAAGCACAATGGATAATAGCTTGTGTGAGGCAGTGTGGAAACGGTAGCACAGCTAGCCGACCAACTCTGGACTACTTTAAGATGTAGAGGATCCTAAGATAAATTTTCTTAGCTGGTACCCATGTTGTGATATGATCTTTTCCCTATGCTTGAGTTTCATGAAGTCCCAGTAGTAAGTAGTCACATCATTAACTTTTTCACTATTTTTTCCCACAGTAAAACGCTGCCCAACAATACCAGAGACTCATTGGACATATTATCTCCATGCAGGAAACCTGGTGGGAACTCATGGTCGTCCATGCTGCTATTAGGCTTATGCTGCTTGAGAAAGTGGAAAACGACTTGTTCCATTGGACAAAATGGCCTTGACCTGTGTAATGGGGAACCTGCTCCAACTGCGGATTTAGTAGAAGAGACTTTGACAACAACAGAGGAGAGAATTGAGTGTGAACGGAGGAAATAACCGTAGATTCACTGAGTCACACTTCCATTTTCCAGATTCAAGAAACTCTGAAGGCTACAAAACATAACATCAAGTGGATATTACGCCTATAAAAGCTTTTGACCCCTCTGGCAAGCGAGAAACACTGTCGAGAAAAACATTTACACTTTAGAGTTATGGCACGATAATTTTGCAGTTTGCTTTTGAGTGAAGGGAGATGGTCCTGACAACAACAGTGGTGTGTACGCTTCATCACTAAATTAGCTGATAAAGCTACTATCTGAGAGGGAGTAGATTATGGGGGTAGATGAGGACAAGGCGAGGTGTCTAACTGTCACACAGCGCTCAGATCAGCTCGGAGGTGTGATGTATGCCTCCGCTGCGAGCTAACAAGGGATTATAAAGCTCCACATAATCCTGGATGGGCGGGCTGGCTCAGGACTCTCACTGTTACTGCATTAGCATTAAGCATTAATGGTGCCCTAGCATTAGTGTTAGCAGCTAATAGTGTCCCAGAATACATTAACAGCTAATAATGCGATGTTCTAAGATTAGCATTAAGTTATAATAATGCCATAGCATGCATTATGGGTGTGTGATTGTGTGTGTGTGTGTGTCAGTGGTGTGTGTGGGAGCATGCATTAGCAGACGATATAACATTTACCGACACAGACAATAGAAGGTTACAAGAGACACTGAAGGAGGGAGGACGGAGGCTGTACTAGGTGAGGGGTTTAACAGAGTGTGTAGCAGCATGCATTAGTTACAGCGGGCACTGATGCATCTATTACACACACACAAACACACGCACACACACGCACACACACACACACACACACACAAACACACACACACACACACACACACACACACACAATTGCAAGGTCATCTCGCAAAGAACATATCATTTTAAATAGAGGAACATCTTCAGAATTGAGGACATTAACATGGTGGCCGCATATCAACCTCATTTGTCATTGCCTTCAATAATTGTTGTATATGAGCATTACATGATTTTGACAGGATTTTATGTATATGCTACCACTGGGATTCCAGCAGGTGTTTGATTGAATTGAACTTGTCCATGCTACTTGTTGTGTGGCCACATCATATAAAAGTTGTTCAAGTAACGGCATCAACGCACAGTTTCCGACTTTCTTCAAAGGTTTTTATCATGTTGCACTTGTTTGTCCACGTGAAAAGTGACACGGGACCATGACAACTAGCTAAATGAAAACTGAAAGCCTAACAGAATTTGCAGACCTTGTTGGGTGAAGAAGAAGTGACTTCAATCATTGGGATGAAGTTAGACACAAAATACTGTCTTCCACCTTTTAAAGATGAACGACAGCTCCACCAATGAGAAGCCAAAGTATCTCGATAGACGTCCAGTGGCTGGCTGCAGTAAAGGTCATAAAAGCAGCCACCTGCATGATAGTAGCTGGGACATGGATCAAACTAAAAAGATCAAAGTAGGTTTCTGGAATCTAAGTAGTTCACGCATCACGCTGATGTATGTTCAAGTGTTCATGTTGCTGTTTAGTTTGGCATTAATTTGTGATTTGATGCTATAAAAATGGAGTGAGACATCATGATGGACAGCTGTGATGGACTCACAATTAGGCGACACGTCTATTGATGGAACCTCGATACGACGGCTCCTCACCCAATTGCTGCTGCTCAGCTCCATATGTCTAAGATGGCAGCGTTCATATCTGGAACATGTTGGCTTAATTTCTGGATAGTGGGAGGAACTGGATACGTGTGGTCTATATTTATTCAATGTAATAACATTTCAGGCATCATTACAACAAGTGACTACGTGTAAAAATCTAAAATCCATCCATATTGGCCTCCACACCATGAATTTTTGTGGCTCTATAATAAATTCATAGCATTTGAACTCCTTCAGCATCTGCATTAAGCACAATGGTGGAGAAATACAAATAGAAAAGATCCGGTGAAGTTTGAGGGTAATGAACTCTAGACCCGTCGATAAGGAGGAAGTGGGGCGCGTATACAGACGGTAAAAAAAAGAGGCCGAGGCACCAGAGAAAAGGCGAAAATGATAATAATAAAAGCATGAAGAGAGAATTAGACAAAGAGGGGCAATGCAGACAAAAAATGCAGAAGGGGGGGAAAGAGACAAACATCTCACAGAAAGAGGTGTAATCATGCTGCAATTCAGCGGAGCCATTATCGGGCTGCAGGTTGTTCGGATCTTTACAGAATAACAGCAGGGGTTCAGAGGAGCTTCTAAACCACCCACTGTTAACGTACCGAGAAGGGTCCTTCCAGCTACAGTACTATCTTTAGCTGCAATTTTTAAGTGGCACACCACTCAATCTCAGATTTTCTTCCTATGACCCAGGGAAGTAGAATCAGGATTTATGAGTTTGCAGATTAAACTGTATATTCCTGAGGAGGCGTTGAGCTGCTGAGGAGGTGGGTGTTGATGCTGAAGTCTTAAATTCTTAAATGATTAAAGCAGAAACAGGCAGAGAGAGACAGAGACAGACTGGTTCATTTTTGGGTATCAGATGTTCATGGATAACATATGTTAATTACCGCTGTTAATGACGCCATTGATTACCACAATAGATGACCAGGAAGGCCCACAGCTGAGACAAGGGGCATGTGGGTATGTGTGTGTGTGTGTGTGTGTGTGTGTGTGTGTGTGTGTGTGTGTGTGTTTTGGGGTCACGGTCACCTCCCAAGGTGCTTGGAATCACAGTGCTATTCGAAACGATGTAAGTATATGTGTGTGCGTCTGTGTGTATGAAAAATCCAGTGTAATTGCTCTTTCTATCCATATCCGCCCACAGCTCCATGTGGGACCCCGGCTAAAGTGGCTGCCACAGCTTCAGAAATAGCTGTCTAAATGGCTGGAGGGAGTTGTAAAATACCCCATTGTCTCGATGGTCACATAGCTCGGCCTTAAGGGACCTATTTACTCACTCCAACAAATAGAAGCCATAGAAATTCTCCCTTTTGTGCACATTTGTTGGAGTTTCACAGAAAAGCATTGTGGAGAGTTGTAGTCGGAAGTTTTTGGAACTACATGATTAGAGTTCCGTGTCTGCACAGTACAGCCTCTGTGCCGTCTAATCCCTTTAAATCCAAAATGTCTGGTCTGCTGAACAGGACTTGTACAATTTGATTGCATCTACCTTGTTAAAGGGAAGTCGTGGCAGTGTCAATCAAAGACGGTCACTTTCCTTCACAGGGAACAATGAGAGGAATGTTTCAACAGTGGAGTTTAATTTAATATGTCAAGATGTTCCTGTTGCTTATACTATGAAAAATATGCCTTTTCGTCAAGTTCTTGGTTATTAAATCAAAAAACATTGATGACTTTTGAACTAATATAGTTTCTTTATCATCCTTTACTTTCCTCAGCTAGAAACATCAACTCTTCTCTAAACAATATAATATGGTTTCTTTCCACCTGTGCCACCTCTCATGACTTAAATCAGCCCTATAGGAGCCCGGAGGCGTTTAGCCTATATCTGTATCAACATACGTCATCAACAAATATGAGTGGCAACAAGCTTCTAATCTCATAAGCTGCTTTCAGACGTGCACTTAAGTCTGGACATGTGAGCCCATGTGAGAATACAGCATGAAAGTGTCCACAAATTTCCCAGTGAGCATCTGGGCATGTTCGTAACATTTGTAACATATGAGGAATGTGAAGCTGAGAAACAACAAGAAGATTACAAACATCTCAGGAGGACAAAGAAGTGCCACAAACCTAGAAGACACAGACGAAGATGTCAACTTCCAAAGACAAAGAGATTCTCTTTGTCATTTCACTTTTCTTTCGATGGCCAATGCCAGGGTCAATGTGCTGTAGACAAAAATACAGTTTTCTGCTCTTGGTCAGGTTTATACATCATATCCTTCCTCCTGCATGCTCTACCCAGAGGCCGTCCCTCGCCTGAATGTTCCAGATATTCCCCTTGTTGTTGTGAACACGTTCCATGACCGGGACAACCCCCGCTGTGTTCTTTATATGTGGGAAGCGAACTCGTGAAAATGTGTGAACCCAGAGTTCATGTCTGAAAACGGCTTTGGAAAGACAGAAAAAAAATATTTCTCCCAAACCTTTGAAGTATTTGTCTGAAATACCAACTAGACCCTTTCCTCTCATTAGTTTAAAGATGAAGTCACAGTACCTCCTCTTCCTCTCTCTCAGTCTGCTCTCTCACCGTCGTCAAATACAGCCGTCTTTACATCATGCTATTCTTTTTCTTCCTGTTTTTTTCCCACCTCTTTCCCTGGAGACAAAATGAACCAGTATAACTAAACACTAAAATGCAGAGAAACACTTGTTTAATGAGTAAATCCTCACTGCGACTCTCACAGTAGGTTTGTGTTTTGGGATATTTGCATTTGAGTAGAGGGTTAGCGTGTCTTTGACTATAAATGTGGATCATTATGCATTTCGTTGTACATCAGCACACACTCACCCTCTATCAGGAGTAATTAATCAAATCCTGTCACCAATCTGTAATCATTTACATCTCCGCTACTTACTCAAATATGTCTGTCTGGCAGTTTGAACGTGTGTGTGTGTGTGTGTGTGTGTGTGTGTGTGTGTGTGTGTGTGTGTGTGTGGGAGTCACCTGCACCATCTGGAGTATAGGAGTGTGTGTGCACGAGCATGTTGCTACACAGAGGGGGTCCTCCAAAAACACACAGACGCATTCTAACATCCCCCTCGAGCTGCAACACACACATGCGCGTGGATTTATGTGTTCATTACGAACCGTAATCACAGCCTACATCTCACACCTGTGTTCTCGTCTCTGTTACATGCTTGGAGGTGTGTGTTTGTGTGTGTGTGTGAGTTCACTTGTGTGCGTCCGTGTGTGTGTGTGTGTGTGTGTGTGTGTGTTTGTAAGTGAGGAATGATACTGCGTAAGGAGCGCCTCGTCCCTAACGTGTTCTTATGGATCTGTCTTCTTTCAAGGCTTTGATTTTATTGTAAAGCACTTTGAGCTGCATTTTATGTATGAAAGGTGCTGTATAAATAAAATGTAAAATTATTATTACTATTATTATTATTATTATTATCATTGTTGTTTGAGAAACACAAACACTCAGATTTTTGGTTTTTTGACACCCAACTGGTGAATCAATGTGGCCTTTCGTAAAAGGTTATAAGACGACTTTGACCACAGAGACACACATGAAGAATCCATTGTAATCTATTTCATATATTTATATGTTATATAATAATAATGTAATAATACATTTTATTTTGTTTTCGCTTTCCTAGGCTGTAGAAATGATTTACAATTTCTTTATTACATAAATGTGCCTTTAATTCATAACTCCATCTGAATGTGAATATTATTGTTGCTCATTACACATTTTTGTAGATATTGTGAGAACACACAGAGTCCTGATGGATGCCTCTTGCGTGTGATCAGTGCTCATCTCTTCCATCGTTGGCAGTATGTACAATACCTGCACATGACATGAGACAGTTTGCCTCTTTCCTTTCTGCCAATCAAATGTTTGCAAACCTAAATAGCTCATGTTGGTGACCTAGCTGGAAAATTGATAAAATCCCTTTTCTCCGATGATAAGAACAAAATAATTTGCATACTGGTCAGGGCATATATCTTTCCTCTTAAAATACAGGGAGATATCCTCACCATCCACATGCAAACCTACGCCCATGAATCACACACTGTGTTTTCTTTCCAACTGGCCCTCTGACAACAGTATCTTCAAAGACAAACAAAAAGTTAGGGGATGTCTGGCAGTATGTGTAGGAGTATGAAAAAATGTTTTAATTCACAGGAGCTGTACAGACACTGAAAGTTTGCACATTGGTGCTCACAGAGATCTGTCTTGAAAGAGATGCCAGCATGCCTTTAATTTAGTGAAGTCCCAAGGCAAGAGAGGGCTCAGCTTATAGAAGGATGCAGTCGGAGGCAGCATACACACTCAAGGACAATAACCTTGATCACGGGAGCACTTCAGAATTCATCACTGCTAGCAAGTGTGATTTATGTCTGAAAGGAGACTTTTCAGGGTGCACAGAGGGACACAGGAGGACGCACCAGCTACAGCCTGGAGGCAGGGGTTCCCTTGTACACTTTCCTCGGAGTAATGACATTACTATAATCCAGAGACTTGTTCAGGAGCCGTTTCTAAAGAAAGAGCTGCAGCTGGGATGTTTCCTCCTATAATCAACACAGCAGAGGAAAGAACCTCTGAAGACGAGAGACGAGTTACACTGGGAAGTGAAACAGATGCCTCGGCTGTGCATGTCGTAAAATGTGAAATGTGCTTAAAAACGGTGATGAGTGAGATGACAGTGATGAGAGTGGGACCCACACAGAAGGAAAGACAACTACATGTCTACGTTCAGTGTGTGAATACAGTGGCAGAGGAGATAATCAAAAAATGCACACAAATCTAATGACTCCTGATTGTTTTTCATCAGTAGTAGATGAATAACGCAACAGCTCCTACTGATCGAGAAAACTCTCCTCTCTGCTCTTTGGCATTGTGTGTGTGTTTGTGTGAGTGTGTGTGTGGGGAGGGGCCTTTCATCATCTACATGAGAATAAGAGGGGCTCCACATTGTTCCCCCTGAAAACACACACACACACACGCACACGCACACAGATGGCTTTAATTTCTCTGCGAGCTGTGTTTGTGCGTATATAAATACGTACACACATACATACTTGTGTATGCTCTTGTGTAAATGTGTCATTTTCCACATTGTTGTTTACATGTTAATCCCCTTATTTCCATTAAAACCTCCTTATAGCTCCATGTGGGTTGTGTGTGTTTCTGCGTATGTGCGTGTGTGCATGTGTGCGCATGGATATGTGTATGTGGCTCAGTGCAGACGGTGTCTTGCCATTGTGTGTGACCCCCTGTAGTCTTTCAATTATATAAGTGACCCTGCTGAAGGCAATGCACTCATTTAAATACAATGAAACAGATATTAGAGACATCACAATCCAGTTAGTCGTTCATGTGTTGTTAGGAAACAAAGGCAGTATATCAAACACTAAATGTCTTTTTCTTGATTAAGTCCTTCCTGCTATGGCTTTTATTCCTTTTATTCATATATTATTAGTGCTAGCTGTTGTGAGCCTTTATAAACCTTGTATGGTTTCCCTGTCAACTTTGTATCATTATGTAGACGATCGGTAAATATACGAATCACAATGATTTAACTTTTATTTGTATAATAATATGAGGTTTCTATTTAACTTTGATTTAAAACATAAGGATTTCTTATGGTTTCAAAACTGTCTCCATCTTTCATCACAGTAATATATGTGATATGATTAATTGCTATGGGCGGACAAATCTTCCAATCCTATAATCCTTAATTGGACAACAAACCATATCTCAAACGTTTTAGAAGAAATTACAGTTTTATTGTTTATCGGCAAATGCAAAAATGTAGAAAGATGTTTATGTTACAGAATCAAACTATAATAGCTGTTTACCAATAAAACTTTACAAAGCTACAAAGTGTTAGACACTAACACACATTATTTTGATGAGTGACAAAAAAACGGAACCTCATACTTCCACACACATCCAGTGTTTGCCCAGTAATAATGCACAGTGACTCCATAGACTGCTTCTCTTTATGTATATATGATGCATATGAATGCAGATTTCTTTCCATGTCAGCATCTCGTGTAATCCTGTCCCTCTATGCTCTTCAGGTTCAAACAAAGTTCAGCCAAGCTCTTGTTCAGCAGCCATAGTATCATTACCCGGTGTGAAGACACGGCTGTAGCTGTTACCATAAACAACAGATGTAACCAGCCCTTTTAGACAAATGGCCTTGTGATCAGATGACCTGTAGCATGTCGTGTGCAGGGCCTATGTTTTGTTTAAGTCATTCCAACAGGCTCAATGAAAGTGACAAATACAGGGATCTGTTAGACGAACTCTGAGATGGAACAAAGCTGATTTAGCCTAAATGACTCGGTGCAGGTCCAAGCTTGTCACAGGCATTTAAACTCTTGTATCCCACATACAATTTCTCTCCTCATCAACTCAACTTCAGTGCACTGAAAATGTAAAGGCGAAATGCCTTATATAATGGGTGGATCAAACATATTACTTTTACGGGCGACAATGGATACCACTGTGGCTTTCTATCATCCTAAAGCTCACAAGAGCTTTCAGCTGAGTAGTAAAGGGATATTACATTGACAATAAATGGTGTCAGTGCAGGAAGCACTTTTTGTTTGTAATGATTCAGCATCTTCTTCCAACAATTTCATGCACATGAGCCAGATAATCTTCCAGATATCTCATGTTTTGGGCTTAAAAACAATTCAAGAATCACATTAATGTAATGAAGTGCTAATCGACCCTTCCTCTGTCAAAGGCTGACATTTGTCCTCTCATGGCTCGATGCAAATACAAAGACCTAAGTCTTTGTATGTCAAGGACCTATCATTGGAAACCCCTCACATCTTAACTGGACTCTTAATTAGAGGTAATACATGTAGGGGAACTGAAGAGGTCAATTACAGCATAATAGACAGGAGCAGTATCAGTAGAAGATTATTCACAATGTTGAAGTGCTTTGTCCATTCTTAGTCAAATTATATTTTTGTTTAAATATACAAGTTAGCATTCATCTACAATGTCAGTTGCAACAGTAGCTGATAATCTGACCTAAGGTTGCTGCCTTTCAATACTATAACATTAACACCAATTCAAACCCTGACTAACATGGGAGCTGACTCACTGCCAGAGTGTCATGTAGTTGTTGTTTTTGTGACACAAACTTGACACAGAGAACAGCGAGTAATGTTATTATATCATATCCACGGTGCCTTTCTGTTCCGGTGCCATAAAATCAAGTATACAGAGTGTGAAAATAAACGTGATATAGATAAAGGAGGAGAATAGATTTTCCAGCTGCGAAGAAAGGAGAAGGGAGAGGAAAATCAAAGAGCATTAGCATAGCTGTTCTTTGTCTCCAGTCTGTCTCTTTACCCTCTGAATCTAATGAGTAACCAATGGTCTGCCAGACAGAGATAAGGTGTGTGTGTGCGTGTGTGTGTGTGTGTGTGTGTCTGGTCCCAGCGTTAGCCTGTCTCTCCCTGTGGACCACAGTGTGACAGCGAGATGGATGTTCCCCTCAAACACCAGCTGATTACTACACATGCAGTCAAAACATACGACGGCTGAGCAGAGCCGAAAGACCATGTGTCAGGACATGTGGTGCAGATTCATTGTTGTGTACTCTCCAGTGTAAACTAACATATACAGTGGATGACAATGTAAAGCTGTCTGCTGTGAACCTGGCC
Organism: Pleuronectes platessa; assembly: GCF_947347685.1. NCBI lineage: Eukaryota > Metazoa > Chordata > Actinopteri > Pleuronectiformes > Pleuronectidae > Pleuronectes > Pleuronectes platessa. The sequence goes on along the minus strand of NC_070635.1, from coordinate 11,962,304 downwards.
TGGTCTGACATTTGTCAATAGCTCTACAAATCAGATCTGCAGAGCGGGGACGTTTTTATTCCAGGGATGGAGGAGATGTGCGACTGGGGAACTATATTTTCTGGACCATATCATTACGCTGTGCTCACTTATGATCCTTAAAGCTTCTGGAAATCCTGATTCAACCTCATCACTAAATACTCTGACCGTTGGGAACTGTTGAAGAGGGAAAATGGTGGAAAAGCACAGTGTAAAGTTGATATTTGTTCCACCACAATGAAGCTAACACAGGTATTATTAAACTCTTAAATATTTGCAATTCTTTGCCAGAAGAAACAGTGAGACTTGGAATCAGGATTATGGATCCAGAGGGAGTGGAACTCCAACTAGCATTTGTTCTTATTGTTGCTTATTCCTTTTTAGTTTAAATGTACAATGACCTTTTCTCGGTCCATGAATGATTCCCTGGGACATTAATGAAAATCTCTAGAAGACAGTGACAGTGAAAAAGATATCTGGATCCATCCCTTTATCTGGATCCCTGCCAAATTTCAATAGGTTCTTTCTTGGCCCAAGTTGAAACCTTCTACCTATTTTTGTGGCAATCCATTCAGTAGTTTTTGCATAATCCAGCTGACAAACAAATAAACAAACCAACCACCCAACCAACACACAAACAGACAGGGGATGAAAACACAAGCTCCTTCACCCGAACCCGACGATCTTCTATCAGGGAATAAAGTCTTCAAATGATGAACTGTCCACTTGTAACTAAACGTACTGCATGTTGTTGACGACTATAATTACAAAAAAAAAGCTTCTCCACACCAAGAAGGATTTCTTCCTCTACATATGGTGGCTCCATCTGGAGACTGGGATACGGGAGACAGCTTGTTATGTAGCTCTCCGAATCATCCTACTGTTGTTTACTGAATGTGCAACTTTACAAAGTTTATACAGCACTTTCTTTTTATTAACTTCAGTGTATACGTAACCTGCTGCACACCACTTCATGTCAGTACTATGACTCTATTTATTATTCTCTTTCTTTGCTCTTTCCTAATTACGTTTTCTCCGGCTGCAGTAAATTAGTGTCCCATAGGAACGACTTGGTGCATACAGCAATTATAAACATCAGAATATAATTATCAAATGATTTGTGATACCTTGGAGTGTGACTGAAATCCTCCCAGCCTCCGTCTCATAAGGTAGGAGAAGGAAATCCTTTAATCAGTGGGTTTTTCGTTCTGTCTCAGTCAGAAGATAAACGTGTTTTCAGTGACTTTTTAAACAGTCGACTAAATGGAATATAGAAAATTTTTCAATTTATCTTATTGCATTTTTTTATTACAATTCTTGACTGGGAAACATTCCTTCTCGTAAAGCTGTTGTGTGGTTTAAAGAAATGTGAAAACAGAGCATTTAAAATAATTTGGCTATATTTCGTGTGGAAGGAATTTCATTCAAAGATTCAATATAACACTTTAAAAGTTTATCTCTTTAACATCCATTTCTCTGGCTGCTCATTATCAGATAAGAACCCTCTCTTCTTAGATTTGCATGGCAGAACACCAGAGTCAGAACAGACAACCTTTGTAACTTTAAAGTTTGGGCAATAATTGTCATATTTGGTAACTATTGATGGAGCTTTATTTATGGGAAAGCCGCAATATAATCATATAAAAGTGCAGAAAGACGTGTGAAGGTGTCACAGGAAAGCTCTGACACGTTTTCTCATGATGACATGATTCGTAAAGGTTTCCCATCTTCTGGCTTTGGAGGAAAATCAGTTGTGTAATCACACGAGTAGCAGCGAGATAACGTGTGCAAATTCTTTTTTAACTGGATGAAATTCTAGCAAAACTCTACAGTAGTTCAGATTAATAGCCATGTGCAGCCGAGCAGGCGGCACGGCTCAGAGCCAACTGTCCCTTCTGCTCATATGAGGTCGGGGCCAACAGCCAGTTAAAGCCCTTGTTCGGCTCTACGGCCAATTAGAGCCGCCGGTCAGAGCGCTGGGCAAGTATGAAGCACTGGTCAGCGCTTTTAGCCAAAAGTCCTGATGGAGTGGAGGACTTAACGTGGTTATTCTGCTCATTATCACATCAGTGAATCAGCAACTTTTGCCTTCTGCTTTGAACTCATGATTAAATATAAAAACATTCTTCCATTCTTCCCTTCCTTTATAGTTAATGCATTTATTTCGAATTGTGGCATGATGTGACATTTAGCACATCAACGATTATGAAGAATTAATTTAATCACTAGCAACACTTAAAAGGAGCATTAGAATTGAATCAGCTCATCACAGCCTCCCATATGTACCAACTGCTCATTGACTGGGAGTGTGTGTACCTGATGGTTGAGTTGAGCTGCCCCTGCTGGCTCCTCCGGCCACGGTCCTGTGCTGGACAGGCTCAGGTCGAGGCTTCTCGCCAGCAGAGGAGAGGGCAACCATCAGTCAGCAGCGTGAGCCAATGAGACCCTCTGCTCTGCAGCCGCAGCCAGACACAGAGGTCAGCGCGGGGTCAGGTGGTCAAGAACGGGGTCGAATGTCAACAGACTCCCCCAGTGACCAGCAGTGATAAGAAGCTGCGCACACACTCACACTCACACACTCACACACTCTCTAATGACTGGCAACCCCATTCAACAATGACCAGTGACTTTGACTAATTCTCCCTTCTGCTTCATTTATCACATGATCTGAATGAGCAGCTAGAAACAAAGCTTCACACGTCTCAACAATGAACTCAGCTCCAGTGCATAAACGCCACGGAATGAGTGATTGATGCATGATGGAAGTGCACACTCACGGAAATCAACAGATAAAAAAAAAAAAAGATAATTGCTGACGTGACGTAAAGACGGGAGGAGAGGGTTCGATGCTAATCTCTTTCCCCCTCCTTCAGGTGGCCTCTCTCGATAACACATCAACCGATTCAAGCTGCATAAAAGAGCAATCACAGAACAATTCAGCCTCTCCTGCGTCTGCGCTCCCACCCTGAGCGTGAGCGACGCCCCGGCAGAGGTGGCGGTAGTAACTGCCAATTCAGTCTACGAAATTCCTCACAAATGATAACTTTGGGGCCTCCTAGCGATAAAGTAATTTCTCCATCTCTCCTGTCGGGGGGCTTGGGGGACAACAGAGGCCTGTGATAATCCTATAAACAGAAGCTGTGTAGATATGGGCCATCTATTATGACCGGGAACAGTAGCGTAGATAGCAGCATTTATTATCTGAGACAGCAGACAATACATTCTCATTCCGTGATACTACTGCTGACAGACACGGAGTGATCCATCTTCGCCGAGCGAGTGAAGTGAGAGGAGGGAAGAGAGAGGGAGCGACAGATGGGGAGTGAGAGAGGTAGGGGGACTGTGAGAGGGGAAGGAGAGAGAAAGAGAGAGAGAGAGAGAGGTGGGTGGGTGAGGGGCTTAAGTTAGTGAGTGTATAGAGAGAGATGTGAAGACGGGGAGAGTATGTAGAGGAGAGTTATTATCGCTGTGTTCTGCATTGGCTGTGCTTTCTGTCGGTTGTAGGCATAAACAATCAGCCTGTACGCAAGCAAACACACAGACACACACACTCGATGGGGCTGCTCCACTGGTTGATGTAGCTGACTGTGGACCAGTTTGCTGTTGCCCGAGGCTGCAGCTAAATAAATAAATAGGTAGTTACAGTGGTTTTATAGCCAGGCTGTTATTATACTGCTAATACTAATAATTCAGTATAAACAAACTGCCCACCCTGCTCCTGTCTGCGCTCCTTTCCCACTGTTAACCTCGACGGCAGCAGCTGTATCTGAAGTGGTACTAGAAAAGCATTGGAGGAAATGTGCTCATAATATGTTTAAACCTTTTATTTCAACTAAATGTAAATGATATATTTGCAAGACGATCACATGAAACTTGATTTTTAAAGGTTCTGCAACCAGAATAGGTCAATTTAAATTTTTTATAGTAGCAGAAAAAACAACTCGACATAAACAAACCTGCTTTCAATGTATCACAAGACTCTGTGAATGAAGCGCTAACTCCCTGTAATCAAATGAGGAGTCAAAAATCCAGGGAAGTAAGAAATGCACAGAGTGACGCTGTTTATGAGAATCCAATTCTGATGCAACTATTTTACCTTGAGGTCTCTTTTATGTGGTCGTGACCTTTGGGGAATATTCTCGTTCTCTTTCTTTCTGGAAGTTAAATGAGAAGATTGATATTTGATTGATATGAAGCTTAGCTGAGCCTTGAAAAAGGGTTTGAACCGTTTGTTCTGTATACAGTCAGAACCAATCTGCCCACAAGCACCTACAGTTTACTGATAAAGACATTATAACTTACTACTGATACGATAACAATTCAGCCAAGGAGGTTATGATGTGGCCCCGGCAATTAAAGAAATAATGGCACGGATTCAGACCAACGGGCAGATCCAGGATTCTTTTTCACTTCCTCTGATATTCTTAATCATCAGGCCTTTATAAAAAGGACTGACTGCAATTTGGTGCAAAGATCTGGATCTAGAAGATTTAGATTGGGTTTCCTAATGGGGCCGCTGGACCTTGGTGGAGGTACACATTCTACTGAGTGCAAGTTATTGTTGTACTCAACCAGATTTGTAAAAGTGACAACGGGCGCTTTCAGTTTATACAAATACAAATACAAAATAAAAAAAATTGTGCTGAGCAAAGCTACTATCTGAAGACACCTTCTAAGAACAACAGATGTAAACAGTATATGAAGCTTTTGCATTGTGACGTTTCCCCTCACTTACACATCGACTAGCAAAGATTACACCTTCATTCACCCGGCATCACTTAACGATGCTGTTGAAGAAATAAACTATGAGGAGCGAGACACAGGAGCTGATGAGACGAGAGCAGACGTGATATTTTTATTTGTTTCTCACAATCTCTTTTCATGAGCTCAGAGGTTTGGGCACGGTGGACTGGAAAGAGCAGCAATAAACACAGAGAGAGCTGTGGCTTATTATCAGTGTTTAATGACAGATGAGAAGAGACGCAATTAGAATGAGGCATATGGATGATCATATGGTCACTTTATAATTAGCACTATTTTAAAATAGAAAGTGGGCTTACGTAAAACGAGAAAAGACAAAGTAGTGGTTGAGTCCCAAATAACACAAATAAGAGACAGTAATTTGATTCATTTAAAAACAATGCAGATGAGGAATTTTTTGTGGAAATTTACTTCCTGTTTAGGACTTGATCCAACTAACAACTCACTTGGAAAGTTTTCAGACGTCTTCTTTAATTGGATAGTTTTTCACGAGTCGTCCAAGTCAACAGTTACCGTCTGCATTTGCATCTTAAGCATCCACCGAGTCACTTGTTGAGTAAGTAGTATACAGCAGCTGTATGCCTGAGTGTATGTGCCCGTGTTTGTCGTGTGCCTGTTTTGAATCCCCTCTATCAATCAATCAATCAAATTTGATTTGTAAAGCCCATATTCACAAATCACAATTTGTCTCATAGGGCTTTAACATGGTGTGACATCCTCTGTCCTTAACCCTCTATCACACCATGTTCTCTGCTTTGTAGCCAAAGAGGCCAAAAAAAGGAAGAGACAGAATCTGAAGTTGGTGCAGGAGTCAAGCCTCCATATGTGAAGTGTGGATGCAGCCGCGGATACTGTTCCGACCTGGACCTTTACCGCAGTCTTTCCCATTCGCCCTCCCCACTTCAAAATCTACTTACATTACATTATATGTAAGGTGACCTGGAGTATCTTGAAAGGCGCCTTATAAATAAAATGTATTATTATTGTTATTATATTTATCTGACGCTTTTATCCAAGACCCAGTACAGACCAAGGACAACAAGAATCAAGAAAGTACATTTTTTTCAAAATAAAGCAAAACTACAAAGAGCTATAAGTAAGTGCCATTTAAGTGCTACTAAATTGTTAGTTTAAAAAACTTCCTTTTTTATTAGCAAATTGGCACTCCAGTCATTCGTCACATTTACTCACACCTAGAATAAACACTTCATGTCTATCAGTGAAACAAATTACCTTTTGAATTTTAATTACCTCCTAAAGGAAAATGTGAAACAGCCGATTCAGGAGAGTTCACATTCTTCCCAGCATGTTCCTCAGCAGAATGTACTTGCTCTACTGTGTTGCTCCTCCAGCATCTATGCGATCCATAAAGGTCAGTGCCACACAAAACGCACTGCAGCGGCGACATTTTCACATAACACTCTCCAAACACTGGAGGGAAAACCCTGGAGACAAAGCCGACTGCCTGCGTCCCAGAATTAGAAACAGTCAAGTCCTCACTCGACGCTCACCTTTATAGTTCACCTTCTCATAGCTTGTCCCACCTTATTTATGTAAATGTCTTTTTTTTTTTCTTTCTTCGACATCTCTTAGCTGTCAGGTCACGTCATTCCCGAGGTTGTAACAGAGGATTACACGACTGTATGTCATGTTTTTTGTTTTGAAACTTAAATCAAATCCACAGTGGAGTTAAATACGGCGATGCAGAGGATTGTGCTGCCTCAGAGGACTCACACACAAGCTCCTCCACTGTTTCATAGAGCAAAGATAACATCAAAATAATCTCAGAAAATGCCATTTAAAAAAAAACATAATATGAAAATAAAAAAAAAATAGGATCATGGAATGGGTTCATCCAAAGTTCATTTCATTTCTTCATAACAGAAGTGCGTTTGTAAACTGTTTGCCCTGTGGGGGCAAATAAAGTTGATTTAGCAGTATTGACAAAACATTAGAACATTTGAACAGTGGTGTGTTAGAATAGTAATGTGTTGTCCTGCTGATGGAACATCAGGCGGCTACTGATGCTACAGCACAGCCTCAGGGGTACACACTGTGTGCGAGTGTGTGTTTGAGCGTGAACTGGTGTCGTGCGCGTGCCCTGCAGGGTGGTGTATGTGTATCTGTAATCATGTGAGCATGTTTATCTGTGTGTGTGAACATGTGTGTATGAGTGTGTGTCTGAGAGACAGATTGCTTGTGTGTGTGTGAGAGATGAAAAAAGTATCTGAAGAGGGCGATGATGGTGTGGATGAAATAAAAAGAATGAAACCTCTGATGATATTGGAAACAGTTGGAGATGAAGAGGGGGAGGAGGAGGAGGAGGGAGGGGAGGAAGAGTCAGTGTATCCGCTGAGGACTTTTCTGCCCAATGCTGGCTTCTTCTTCTACAGAGAAATATCTGATCCATTCTACTCACTAGACCAGGAGCTGTGCATGGTTTATTGTTTGAAGCATCGAGTGGAGGAAGTCGAATAATGTTTCATCAAATTACAGGATTATTTTTTCGGTGGTGTTTTGAGCTAGTGCGACCTGCAGGATTTTTGGGGACAAAAAAAACAGCTGAGAACAAATCACTGACATAGTCACATAATGTGTAGATACAGCAACTTAATAATCTATTTATGGAGCTATTACAACACTAGTCTTTATTTTCTACATTTGTTTGTTGTTTGGTTTGTTTGTAAGCAGGATTACACAAAAACAACTTGACTAAAAAACTCGAAAATTTGTGGAACGTTGTGGTAGGGATCAGGGAAAATCACTTTGGGTTGGATCTGGGATTTTATTATATTTTGGAAGATGGGGCATTTTTTATATTTCCCCCCCATTTTCTCTGAGAAGAATTCATGGATCTTAATGGGAAAAAAAAACACATTGAGGGAATTGATATCTATGAGTGTGTAAAATTTGGTGCAGCTTGATTGAAATGTAATTGATTGAATTCATTAAAGACTGTTTGGCAGAGGTGCAATCGCTGCACCGATCTAATTTGTTGTTTGTTTGTGAATGAATTTTTTACACTCCCCTTGTTCTCCGCCAGCTCCTGAGGGAAATATCTTGCTCTTTGGCTAATAGCTGCTCCACTGTGTTCTCCAGCTAGTCTCTAACTGCGTTTGTCTGCAGTTTGGACAGTAGGTTATCATCTGCTTGTGGCATTTGAAACGTTATAAGAGCAACTGAATCAGAACAGTACATTCGCACTTTGTGAAACCTACACAATTAACTGCAGGATTAAAGAGACCTGCAGAGTCAGGTGATGATCTTCTCAATTTGAGACACGCATGTAGAAAAATGTATCCAATGTTAATTCTACAAAACATTAACTATAGAGGATTTAAGTTCATTTGAAGCCTATTTTTATTTCCCGTGAATCTGGAGCGACTGACAGGTCTGCCCTGGTTTGACACGTCTCGATGGCTTCAGCACAAACTCACTCATGCTGTGTGATCATGTGATCCAGTCCCGTCACAAACAAAACCTGGAAACATCAACCTGATGCTGCGGTGACTGCCTTTGTACTGTACATGAATGCAAACTAAATAAGTCATGTCAGTTTCAAAGCCAGAGCTTTGCATTTGCATACACTGCTCAGACACGTGTGTGTGTGTGTGTGTGTGTGTGCTGGTTTAATGTGCTTCCAAATGTTGGATCATTTGTTTGATATGCTTGATCTCGCCATTTAATTGGTTTACACAGTCAGAGTGGACAGAAAAATTATATTAATTTGAATGAATGTGTCGTTGATTGTTTCTGACCCATCTCAAACATTTACTCTCCCTCATCATGGCTGACGTGCAGGAGATTGAGGATGAAGATGTAGCACGTTTCCACTTCCCTGACATTATTTCAGTTTATCGCTTTATCTCAGTGTATCGACTATTTCTCTGTTCTATCCAACAGAGTCAATGAATAAATGGCTGAATCTGTAAAACAAATAAAAATGTAACCTGGAACGTTTTCCCCACTCTTTTACTTGACACATTGCTCCATCTCTCAGCCCTCCTCTCATCTTTTTCCCCTTCTCACCTCTCCCGTTCTCTGCGTCCTCCGACATATGTCTCTCTTTATCACATGTGACACGGCAGGATGGGCCTGTCCGAGGCAGGTAATGATTTTTTTTGTTCTTATTTCTGTGTTGAGAGGGATCAGAGTGGAGCTGGTTATCGGGCCATTTATTACCCTGCCAGCTCGCCACTCAGCTGTCGGAGCAAATGCAATCCCTCCTGATTCACACAATTACCCCAAGATAGAGAAATGTCTCCCACAACAGAGCATTGTGGGTCAGAGAGAGTTTAAGGAAATACACGAAGAACGAGGACAAGGCTGCTTTGTTGTTTCTTTCCAAGCAGTGTGTCGGTGCAAGAGGGCTGTTAGTTTGGATCGTGTGAATATGTCTGGAGTAAATGTCAAAGGCATTAATCTACACTCTACTTTGCAGACTGTGAAATCTCCTGTTATGGATTCATTATGAACACGAAACAGTTGCATGATACTTTCTTAACTAACGCTCATCAATCCTTGACTTCTCTCAGATTCCTTAGTCTACATCGGAATGCTTCATACTTGTCCAATGGTATTTGAGAACAGACTGTGAAGAGCAGCTCTGTGTGTGTGTGTGTGTGCCTCGCAGTGAGTAATGCTGCACGCTCTCTGAACCAATGACAGCAATTAACTGTGGTGGATGAGAAAATTAATTTGTATGCAAACTGATCAGACATGATTTCTATGGTATGGAACAAATTTGCCTCTTGTTGTTTTATTTAATTACATGGAGTTAAGATATTGTAAATTGGTTTAGAGTCACAATTAAAACAAAAACTATAAATTTACTTTATTCAAGAACATGGTCTTTTATTTGTGATCTATTTTAGTTATTTACCTCAAAACCCTGCCCTCTTAAAAAGTGCAGATTTGCTTTGCTGCTCCTCAGGACATTTTATCTTCTCTCAGAGTCACTGTTGCTGCTGTGTGCTTTAGTTTGAGTCTTTCTCCTCACGCTCATCAAATTCTAAAAAAACCAACATGACGCGATGCCAGGTTTGATGGTAAGAATCAACGTTCTCTAAATTAAAGACCTTGTGTGGTTTCTGATTGAGCTTGACTGTTCTTTACTGCTGATCCTGAAGATGACAAAAACAGTCTGGACTTCAAATCCACAGAGCTGCTTTTTTTTATCATTTGTGAAGAGTCCTGCTACAGTCACATACTACTTTTTATTTTAACTTTTGTTTCCAAAGCTTAATGATCACAAGTTAATAACTCATCTTTTAAGTCGACGTGTACAAAAAGTCTTAAAATTGATCACAGTAATAAAAACGTTGAATGTAAAGGCAGTGTGAATTTTGTCTCTCCTCTCCTCTCCTCTCCTCTCCTCTCCTCTCCTCTCCTCTGTTTTGGGACACACTCTCCTGTGCTAACGTACGCTGCTTCTGTTTCACCAGTACAGCGGGAGTCATCAAAAACTGCAAAGAAACAGGCCACATTTCTCCCCTAGCCCAGCACTTCTGCATGTGTCTGCAAGTGTGTGTGTGTGTATGTGTGTGTGTGTGTGTCTGATGAGAAGAGCTGCTCAGCAATATTTAGTGTTACTGCGACAGAGCAGCTTTAGGACGGAACAGAACAAGGCTCACCTTCAGAAAAGACGAAATGAGAAGCAAAGAAAGAGACAGAGGGGGAAGAGAGACCCGAATACATTTTGACTCACTGATGCTCGTCAATGAAACGTTTTGCTTCAAGTAAGAGGGAAGAATCTCAGAGGCCAACGTTTAAAGCAGAAACGTTTCCTCACACATGTCCTTACCCCTGAGAGAGGGAGAGAAGGCAGGTGAGAAAACTGTTGTGACCTTCTGTATGGAAACAGCAAAATGAACAACAACCTCAGAGTGTGCATCATGTAAATTTACACTAATGAGTCCTTTAAGTCCACGCATATAAAGATGATTAACTATGAGGGGCAACGATGCTGTGTGCGCGTGTGTGTGTGTGTGTGTGAGTTGGGGTCAGGGATGATGTATAATAATGAGTCACAACACGAAAAGCATAACGTGTTATTCCAGTGGACTAGTAGGCATTAGCGTGTATATGAATACATGTGTGTTTGTATTGGGGCATAAGACAAAAGGTCCAAAAGCAGCTGCCCGCTTGTCACATGCATCACACTCCATATACACACCCACATCCACCTACACACACACACATGCTCGCACAGACCTGCACACACCAGCTGGGCAGCGGCTCCGTGTTTTGTGTCGGCCTTCAACAGGAGCCGCATCAATTAAGCCAAACAGGACATCGATCACAGCTAACCTCATGCAACATCTGACGCACACACACACACACACACACACACACACACACACACACAAAGAGCGAAAGCACATTAACATGTTTCTTCCAAATTCCTCATAAAAATTATATCAAGTCAAGTTTTAACTGACCCCAAAATAACAAATTACAATTTTTTTTTCTCAGAGGGTTTTTCCCTGAAGAACCCACATAAAGGGCAAAAGATGAGGGATCTCTCTCCATATAGAAAGTGCATCCCTCCACTTTCTACTCACCTAAAACATTCTTTAAAAAGGGATATTTGATGTCATGTCTTTGTATTCATATCTTCCTTTTCAATTCAATTTAAGAGCTCAGTTTGATGATGATGAAAAAAGTAGACGTGATTTTGTGTCTTCAATCTTTAGTAGAAAATACTAAAAACGGTAAATAATTGGTCGTGTAGAGGTTCGTCAGGTTTACGTTAAAGCAACACATGAATATAAAACAATGTTTCCAGTCTTATTCGACTCAAACATTGACCAGCTGACCACATTAAATATAACACTGGTAGCAGATCTGTCTTTTGGGGGGTTTGCTCACGAGGTCTGCTGACAAAATAGAAAAAACTCCAGTTTCTCCCCAAAATAAAGTGTGGTGCTGTTTTTGAAGTGTGAGGTTGACACCAACGTGAGAACACCCAGAGCTTTCCTCTTTTGGCTGCAATTCACACTCAAATTTGCTCCAGTGAAAAATTGTTCCCTCCAATCCCCAAAAATGACTCAGTCACAGACACAGAGGGCGACTCGCTGTCACTTTGCTTCTTCCTTGTTGGTAAAAAATGCCGTAGATCTAACTTTGAAATTACCAGAGGTCAGTGATGAGAAACATCCCATGTCCTTGTTTACACATCTGTGTGTACGTGTCGGCCTGTGTGTGTGTGTGTGTGTCCTACGACATGTTCACGTCCATGTATACGAGCCAGCCTGTTTATTTCTGTCTGTGTCTCATTGTTAGGTTGCATGTGTGTGTCCACATGGCCTCTAATGATGATGAAATGTGTTGTTAATGTTGTAGGTTATTTCAGTCAACTGACAGTTGTTGTAGAGGTGGGTGTGTATCGTGTACTATGTGTGTGTGTGAGTGTGTGTGTGTGTGTGTTTAATTGGACCTCCCTGAGCCAGTCTCCAGGTGACGGGACTCATCTGCTCTTCCCCTGATTAAGGACAACAGATGGACTGGTAGCTACACACACACACACACACACACACACACACACACACACACACACACACACACACACACACACACACACACACACACACACACACACACACACACACACACACACACACACTGCATCGTCAAATACACTGAACATACTCATATTGTGCAAATCACGTGGCCTGTAATCAATACCAAATACACACTGTCCATATCTCATAGATATCATGATAACCATGGATCATGCACAAATTACCCAGATGCCTCGGTTTGTTCAATCTTCATCATTATTGCCTGTCTCATCATCACGGTCAGCTACACAGGAAAACTCTGAATCCCCCTCATCCTTCTGCAAATCATCCACATGCTGTCTCTTTAACTTGACATCTCCACTGTCCTCCTCCATCTGTCGGATATTGTGAGTTCATTTATTCAGCCAATGAGGCTAAAAACAACAAAAAGTAAAAGCTCAGTCAAGGAAAATGTGAGGGAGAACCAACAATGTGAGCTGCTGTGAGATGTGCTTCCTTTTCTGCTAAACGAGTCAAATTTAACAACATCCGTTACTCTATAAATATTCATTAAATACTTGATTTGTGAATAATTTTCCTCCGAAAAAGACAAGATACAGAACAGAACACACAAACCTAAAACCTCTTACCTAAAGCACACAAGCTACCACAGCGCCATGAACTTAATGGTAAATTTGCAAAGACAAATTAAAAGGAGACAAATTAAAGACAAAGAAACCAAAAGTTATTTCTTCTTCTTCTCTCTTTGCTTGATTTTACGATACAGACAATTGCATGCTTGTGCATGTTTATATGATTATATGCAACACAATGGAACTCTGTAGGAAACGGATGGAGTGATAAACAAAGGAAATACAGTAAGTACGGTGAATATAAACATGAAATATTATAAAGACACTAATGATGGGATTCAAACTTTAATAACTTTGAGGTTATTTATGACGCCGTTCACAGCTGAATCCATAATTAATGCGTTTTATTTCTTTGTTTTATTTTGTTATTTCCCCATATTGTCTACTTTTCACAGATGCTGAATCATTACCCAGGTAAAATGTATGGCCGTCAACAGAGCAGCTAATTGAGACCGAGCTTGTGCAGCTCCAGACTCTATTAGCTCCAGAAAACTTCAGGGCCAGAGTTTGATCCGTCATCTTCTCCCATTAGTGTGAATACTTGATCTTTAAGTGGTTTCTCTGTAGATCGGACTCATCCTCCGAGCCTCCGCTAACCTTTAACAGATGTTCAGCAACTTTCCAACCAACCTGAGTCAGTGTCCTGCCTCATTAAAACACAGCAACAGCTTTTAAATAGTGTAACAACACAAACTCAGTAATGTGCACTGCACACACACTGGGACTAATTAAAACATATTTATAAATGGTCACTCTGGGTCTCAAAGTGAAGAAGATATCAAGATGGTGCATGACTTTTACACTTTAACTACCTCCAACAAGGAGGATAGGTTTGGACCCTCGTCTGTTTATTTAGCAAGATTACACAAAAAACAACTGATCGGAATTTCACGAAACTTGGTTGAAGGATGCAGTACTGATCAGGGAGGGACCTCTTACCTCTAACTTTTGGAGCAGGTCACAGAACCGCTCATTTTATCAGCTTCACCCTTGCCATATGTATTGATCATGGCCTGAGGAGGTGCAGTCACACACACACGATTAATAATAATACAAATTTAAGAAACAGGCGACCAGTGTGCCTTCAGTCTATGGACAGAGTTGAACATGTCTTCTCCTTTGTCCTCAGATAAACAGAGGAGGACGGCAACTGGGTCAAACCGAAGGTCAACATTGCTGCCAGATAATTTTGAGTTGCAATTGCTGATCTATCTCTGGCAATATCTTAAACTAGATATCTTCAAGGCACATTTATTTTTAAAAGTTTTGAAATGGATCTGTAGATTGTGTCGATTGATTAACAGAGCTCTGAAGTAGTGTGTGGAAAAAAACACAACTGATCAGTCAATAACTCAAATCTATATAAACCACATAATTAAATAATAATGAATCACAATCAGTTTCATCTTATACATAAATTTGACTAAAAAATCTTAATTGCAGATAAACCAGGTAGAATGAACAGAGAGTTTTTTTAATTCACTCTATTTGATAATTGATAAAAAGCTCGCCCAGCACACAAATAATAGAAAGTCTCAGTCTATTGTAGAACCGTTCGAGGAGGATTCACAGAACAGCCCGTTACAAACAGGCAGGTTTAGAACTGCACCGCATTAAAGTCCCTGTAATGATCAGAGTTGTTGTTACATAATCTACAGAAACTTGGGAGTGAACCTGGTGTGACCCCGGAGCAGATAGGACTCTTTCTCTCATATTAATCCACCGTGCAGTCGCTGTAAAACACTCCATTTGGTCTACATCCATCTGCCTCCGAGGCCACATTAATGATAATTACGAGGCTCTCAGCATGCTAGTTAATATCCCCCATAAAACCCGTGTCATCGAGCAGAAAAGCTCAGATAGAAAACGCTTAGCAGGTGATAAAAAGAAGAGAAGGGAAAACAAAAAGAAAAGTAGACCCCCTCCTCCCAAATAATACAAAACCATGCTCACAACGAGACAATATTTAAATTCACGTTACACGCTGTGATAGCTGAATCAAATCGATGAGTGCTTAAAGAAACCATAACAATAATTTCCATTCTTATCTCCCCAAAACATGGCGCCTGGCCTCACACACACACACACACACACACATCCACACACACAAATACACGCACGCACGCGCACACATACAAGCCCACACACATACACACACTCTCTCACTCAACAAATGAGGAGAAAGGGAGTAAGGAGGGAGAAGGAGAATGAAAGAGAGAGAAAGAAAGAAAAAGAAGAGAGAGAGAGAGTGGGGGGGGGGGGGGGGGGGTGATAACAGCTTCAATAAATCATCCGGGCCAGTCGCCGCTCCCCGGGGATGTGGGATGGATTAAATTAAGCACTCCCTCCACCCGTGTGTCTATCCATCTCTCTCTCTCTCTATCTCTCTCTCTCTCTCTCTCTCTCTCTCTCTCTCTCTCTCTCTCTCTCTCTCTCTCGGTATAAATGCCAACAGCTGATCGCGAGACGGCACACTCACGGGAGCACCTCGCGGAAGCTGCAGAAAGAGAGCGAGAGAGAGACGGAAACAGAGAAAGAGAGAGAGAGGATGCTGATGATCCCCACTCGGCCAAGCGGAGTCTTTTTGTTTTTTGCTGTTGAAGGGAATTAAATAAGGACTATTTCGCAAAGAAGAAAGGACAACGTGGCCGACAATTATTTTGAAAAGCTTCCAAAACCTATTTTACATCCTCTTTCTTATTTTATTCGCATCCCTCCTCCTCCTCCTCTTCCTCCTCCACCTTCCTCCTCTTCTTCTGAGAGGCCCGCGAGCTGTCTCACGCTGCAGGGGTTTCCTTCCACCACCTCTTATTTACTTTTATTTATTTATTGTTATTACTGTTTTTGTTGTTTGACTGCTCGCGAGCCTCTGTCTTACGCTGCACGAGAGCGCAGAGAGAGAGAGAGAGGAATAGAAAGAGAGAGCGAGAGACCCCCCGGAGGGAGCTGTCCGGTGCTGAAGTTGCATTTCTCCTCTCTCTCGTGTACGAGAACCAGACAGAAGACGAGCAGAGAAGAAAGGAAGAAGACATTTAAATAAAAGAGAGAGGAGACTTTCCATCGGATCAGTGCAAGACTCTCTTCCTCAGTCCACTGCGTGTGTGCGTGCGTGTGTGCGCGTGTGTGTGGCGGGTTGAAACCACCAGCACGCTGGCCAGGCCGTCGTGGATCGCCTGTGTTGTTTGTGAGTGTGTGTCGTTGTGTTGAGTCGGTGTCGCACCATGCCAAGGTCCTTCCTGGTGAAAAAGGTGAAACTAGATGATTTCTCCACGGCGGATCTGGAGAGCGTCTACCGGCACAGGACAGACCTCAGCCTGCGGCTCCATGACAAAGGTAGGTCAGGCTGAACTGCGCACACAACCCAGCACTAACAGGTGTCTCACCACTAACACAAGTCGGTCTATGAGAGGAAGAGGAGGAGGAGGAGGAGGAGAAGAGGGATGAGGCGGAGGTAGAGGGCGGACAGGCAGGGGACCTAAGAATGCCGTTTCTAAAAATGTGTGTGTCGGAGAAGAATTCCTTTAATGCGACACCTCCATGTGCCAATACTCAATATCTATAATAATCAATTTAATATGTGCTTTTATAGTATTTTATTTCCCACCAGCTCTTATTCTTGTTTTCTCTAATTCCTCTCCAGCATTTCCAAGAAGAACTTAAATTGGGATTGTGCGCAACCAGTGGGAAAGTGTGTGTAGCTGCTCGGGGCCATTTATGGAGCCCATTAGATTTGACAGTGTAGTTATGACCTCTCTCTCAGGTGACCCAATGAAAGCTCCAAAAGTTCCTTTCAAAATAAAGGACCCTTCAAGGTTTCAGTGCGACTGTAAGAGCTCCAGTGTACTGCAGGGGAACCTGATAAGACTGAAGAGGTGCAGTTCAACAACACACAACTCTGTATTTACTGAGAGTGTGAAGTCTGCAGCCGGTTTGACTCAAAGCAGTTGCTCGAGTTGTGCGAGCCGAGCTGCCACTGAAGCGGAAAGGTCACTTGAGAAATCAACTAAATCCAGCGCATCCCATGTTACATTGATTTTGGCTCATCGTCAGCAGGGAGTTTGCCCCCCCCCCCCCTGCCATCCCCTACGCAGGCTTAGTCAGGTTAAAAGAGATAAAGATGGGATAGAGGTTATTTTGATCTGCTTCACCTTCACTGGGTGTTTTAGAAGATGCATGGAACCTACACTCCTGTATCCTGTAGCCTGGCTGTCTTATACAGGGAGAGAGCTGACAGACGCAGGAACACTTGAAGTGATTCAATGGTCCAAACTGCAGCTGCAGCACAGACGAGAAGCAGCTGTGATCAGACACATTACCACCAGTGCACAGGTGTTTTCCTGGTTTGTTCTTCTTGGGTGCATTTTAAATCAGCTCCTTCACAGGCTTGAATTGCACTGTCTCTATAGAGAGGGTTTGATCTGTGCTCTGTACCAAGGTGTGCATGTCCTGTTTTTGCAGGGTTAAGATATTTCAGCACGACGATTTCTCCCCTGGAGATAAAAAAAAAAGGCACCTCCCTCTGTGCTACACTTACAACAGCAGCCTGTTGTATTAATTATCACATGAAGAGAAGAGGAGGAGACCCTGACCACACTTATCTCATTTCACAGTCACTGATGAACTGTTGAATACTATTGAGCTGTTGAATATCACAGTAGATTCCTAAGCTGAGGAACATTTCTCTCCAAAATGATTAATTATTTCAAACAGTTTTGGTTTAAATGTTGAATATAAACAGTATTTTACTCTATTTATTTGTTGAGATGTACTATTTAGGTACACTATTTAAGGAAGCCCTCATTGCAGTTAGCCTCCAGCAGGAGTAAGCAGTTATTCATTGTTTTCGTGCTGCCCTCTGCTCCTGTGAAGCTGTGAACTTCCTCGCGCCCTGCGACTGTGTGCGTCACATCTTACATGAAAAGCCAGAGATGTCCTTGCCATGTAAATGAAGCCACTGCGCTGCTTCCACCCCAATGTCATCGACACATTGACGCACCTCAGCATGTGCAGTCGGCACGCGAGCCCTCTCTGTTATTTCTCCGCTCATAAAGCAAAAAAAGCTGTCAGCGGTGTATTTGTAATGTCGAGGTTAACCAGCCCTGCTCGGCTTGACACGCGATCTGCTGCCTCAGCAGCGCTGCGCCACACACTGCCTACACCGGCCACCTTTTGTCTCCATCCCCAACATCAGATGGTGACAGCTTAATGCAGCTTCTACAACCAGTACAATACGAGCTCTACCCACACAGCGCTATGAACAACTTTCTGCTTGAACGAACCAGCTTTGGGAATAATTTATGTCTCCCTGCGTGGTTCCTGTGTTGTGTGTGAGATGGGAGTGTGTGTTCAGACAGGACGAATCAGCAGATATGAAGAAGCTGTTGAGCCTATGTAGACGTAAAGAGGGGTGTCACCTCGACCTTGTTGCTTCTGCCGCTTATTTAAAAAAATCACCAGACTGGATGGATAATAATATTTAAAGGGATTAAAAAAACAAACTAATCTTTGTTAATGACTTGTCTATCTCTACTTGAACTTCAAACAGACAGATATCAGTCATGTCGAATTGATCACACTCAAGTTTTTATTTTGGACATTTTAAGCTGATATTTAAGTAAGAATAAATATAGAATAAATAGAAATTATAGAATCTTAATCTTGATAAATAAACCTTAAGCTTTGTTTTGTTTTGTGCTTACCTGTGGCCAGTGTGTTGTTTTTTGGCTCAATGGAAATAAAACATCTAAGTATGAGTGTGTTTACATTAATTAAATGAAGAGAGAAAGTGTAAAGAAATATGTTAAGTACCATAGGTTGTTTTCACAGTTCTCTGTGTTTAGGAACAGTTAAGTCTCTATTTAAGCTTTTAAACCAAACCGAATCTATCGTGTCAAACTAATTCTAAGACACAAAAACTGCCCGTAGCATTTACTTGTGTGTGTTTGACAAAACTTGAAGTATAGCAAGTCGCATCATTGTTTTTGTGTCATTAGAAAATTTGCAGAAAACAACATCCACAGTTAATACATATATTAAGACAGGCAGTTTGTTTATATAGTAAAAAATATATTTCATAATGGGTGTGTTTGCGTATAAGCAAGTCACACTGTGCAGATAGATGCATATAATTACACTTTTGTGTATTTAGCCAGTTATGTGGACGAATCCACATATTGATGATGACTATGAGAAAACACACACCAACTTGAGAAATAAAAGAGCATCTTCTTCAGATATGAATGTATCAAGAGGGAGGGTGGCATGATCCGACCTGCTATAATAATCTATATAATCTATAGTGCTTTACAATGAGTTTAAGTATATTTGTGTGTAAAACCTGCTGTAGGTCTTTGACTCTCTGCTCTGTAAGTCAGCACCTTCCTGTTGAACTGAGGGAGTCTCTCTCTCTCTCTCTCTGTTACTGTGCCATCGACGGGCTCTGCACTGGATCTGTCCGTGGTGCTGATGCTCGTTCTCACACTAAATCAGCTTTCTCAAGTTCAGGGTCAGTGTGTGTGCCATTTATCTTTCACAGAGGAACTGTGTTAACTGTAACCTTTGAGGCTAAGGGGAATTTTATAGCTGAAATATTATCTGGACCAACACTGGAGGCTTTTTTCACACTGGCAACAGGTGTGCGGGAGAATCAATATGTCACTTCAGTGTTTCACGTATAAGTTGAAAGCCTTAACAGTTACTTCTGCAGCATTGCGGGTCTCTTGCTCCATATGCAGAGTAATAGCAGGGGATGGGATGATTACTATGGGGTAGATATGTACATGAATATATATTATATTTTATATACTTTATTATCAGTACATTATGAGTGAAGGACATCACTCGGCTCCTCTTAGAATCATCTAAATAGATTTTCTTCTATATTGTACCTCGCATAACAACACATAATCTTGTGGTTGTTGTACAGGCATATACATGACAAATGTGCTGACTGACCTTGGATCAGATCTAATTGGAACCTTCAGTTTCACCCACTGTGTTGCCATGTTTGAGTTTCTGCTCTTTCAGTGTCAAGAAACACAGCATCTGGTTTTCTCATCCATTACAGCGCCGCCTGTCATGTCAGCAGTTATGTCCATCCACAGCAGTCAGTGAGCGGCTTAATGAGGTTACTACATACAACATGCTATGGAACCTCTAACATGTTACATGCAGGAACATGTTGTAACCGAGTTCCTGGTTGAATACTTAAGTTAACCATTGCCCCAGTGATGTTGGTTTTATTATGAATGGACACGAACAGGGATGCAGGTGCAGAAAATAAACACCACTCAGCTTTATAAGAGCAGATGTGCGTTACTAAAGGTGTAATGCTCACTAATAGAGTTGTTAACATGAATGAGGAGGCACTTCTTCAGTTCCACCACTTCACAGGGTGTAATGCTCCTCAGTACACGGTGTCTCTGTGAAGAAAGATAAAGCTGAGAAAAGACAAGTATCTGGTTTCATTCGGCTGCTTTTGTTCAGCTCGCAACAGCGGTCGAATAATGTCAATACAAACTTTGGCCTCCTGTTGTGTCCCTTCAGGTACACAATTGTATTGAATGTCCATTGCAATGGTTACCAGTATTTAAAGGGTCTCTTGTGTGGAGGGTGGAAATCTTTGCCACTGTTCCCCTCTGTGATTCTTATTCTGATAGAAGAAATTTGTCTTCTTTACTACCGATCAAATTACGCAATAGCTGCCTCAGGGACAAATAATGGTCTTATCTCTTTATACCAAATGTCTGATTCTTGTTCTATTTTTCATTATAACCTCCACTACCATGTTTTTTAACCTAAATACTTTTTTTTCCCCCCCAGCTGGTTACATCAGTGACTACATCAGCCCTGTTGTGTACGATGCTGAGAGTGACAGCGGGATCAAGGTGCCGTCTCCCGACCCGATCTATGACGGCATCCACAGCGACTACGGGGCCCCGGACTCTGAGTCGCCCGACAGCCCCAGCTCGGAGATCACCGATGGCTACATCAACGGAGATTCTGCAGTGAGTGAGGGTTACTCAGTCGATGCCTTCTACATCAGCGACGGCCGCTCGAGGAGGAAAGCTATCAGCAGCCCCCGGACCATTCAGAGGCACACCTGCAACGAGTGCGGCAAAACCTACGCCACGTCCTCCAACCTGAGCCGGCACAAACAGACACACCGCTCGCTGGACAGCAAGCTGGCAAAGACATGTCCGACCTGCGGGAAGGTGTACGTGTCCATGCCCGCCATGGCCATGCACCTGCTCACCCACGACCTCAAGCACAAGTGTGACGTGTGCGGGAAGGCGTTCAGTCGACCTTGGCTCTTGCAGGGCCACATGCGCTCGCACACGGGTGAGAAGCCGTTCGGGTGTGCCCACTGCGGGAAGGCCTTCGCGGACCGCTCCAACCTGCGCGCTCACATGCAGACCCACTCGGCCTTCAAGCACTTCAAGTGCAAACGCTGCGACAAGACCTTCGCGCTCAAGAGTTACCTGAACAAGCACTACGAGTCCGCCTGCT
The DNA here is from genome assembly GCF_947347685.1 of Pleuronectes platessa. Classification (NCBI taxonomy): domain Eukaryota; kingdom Metazoa; phylum Chordata; class Actinopteri; order Pleuronectiformes; family Pleuronectidae; genus Pleuronectes; species Pleuronectes platessa. Next base: position 11,940,862 of record NC_070635.1, on the reverse strand, counting down.
TCAAAGGCCCTTTCTCCCCTCTCGGCCCCTTAGATGCATGACCCCCCGCAGAGATGAGACAAATGGACTAAGCTGCAGAAATAAGTTGCCATTATCCTTAAAGACTTAACTGCAGACACAAACAATCTATTTTTGGTCAGAGTATGACCTTGCTTCCCCTCCTCCATCTCTCTCACTACCCCCTCACCTCGCTTTCCCTTGGAGCCTATTCATGATGATGACGACGATGAAGATAGCACAATTTTTTCTCCTTGAGATTTGCCCACTTAAGGATTTAACTGATCTACGCATGCACTTCCTCAAAAACTCTTCACCTCCTCTTCCTCTGTCTGTTCCAGATAGAGACAATAATACTGACACGGCTTCCTTCTGGCATCTAAATACAGTATGACACCGTATATTTTGGGACACTGATGATGAGGATGACGAGGAAGACGATAGTTACTGCGTTCCTCCCTGCACTGAAACACAGTGAAAGAGTTATCCTTCTTATTTTTTGTTTGGGGGGAGTAATAGTAATAATGATAGTAATAATAACGATAATAATAATGTTCTGCTGCACCAAGTGACCATAATCTCTCCGCCACTGAGGTAAACATATTATTTATATATTTATTAACTTATTAATTTATTTATACATTTGTTTTTTTTTCAATTCTTTTTTATTTATTGTAAGTTTATACTTGATTTGTTGCACTTTAATTTTGTATGTAGGATATTTGCTTACCTCTTTTTATCACTACAGGCCAAAGCATATGTCACTTTTTTGAGTACAATTCTTTTCTTATTATGTTTTTTTTTCTTTTCCAATTAACGTCATTGCATGCAAAAAAAATAATGAAATCTATGCCAACGTCATAAAAAGCTTATGATTTTTTTGCCAAAATCCAATAGATAGAACCTGAGGGCAATATTTTTTCGTGGAGCCTCCGTAGGACTCTTCAAAAGCAATAATCACCTAATGCATGGTATTTTATGATGAAGTTATGAAGTATTACCTACTACTGTATAGCAGTTTAAAAATCAGGTATGTTTTACTTCACCTATAGTCATAAACAGATAAAAACGAATATTACAGACATCAGGGAACATGCCAATGTAGAGTTAGAGTAACAAAAAGTCCTGTCTTTCCTCTCTTGTTACGCACTGCCTGCCTCTTAGTGAGTAGAACTAATGTAGGATGTAGGCTAGAGAGGCTGGGATCAGCTGCCTGCTGGGTCTGAGGCCTATTGTAGGATAACTAGCACCCTGACAGACCTGCACCGGGCTAACGCTGGCATCACATAAGCAGGAGAAGTCTACGGTCGGATCAGGCCACACAACATTTTAATCAGATCGGATCCTTGACCATTCATGAGAGGTTTCTGTGATGTAAACAATTACATTCGAAGGTTCTGAAAACACCTTTCATGTTTTATGCAGCAACAGGTCTTCACATTGTCATAATGTAAAGAGGCATCTTATCTCTCTTTTCATACAAACTGAACTGGAACAAACTTTTAGCAATCAGACTGGAGAAGCATGCAATGAAAAGTGCAGCGACCCAGTATGAGACATGGCATTTTGCAAATCTGAGAATATTTTCAATAGAAAAGCACCAAGTCAAAGTTTGGTGCATTGTTGAAGTTGCACAGTGGTCAATGCATTATTCAACTTCCCTTCCAGAGCACTTCCAGACCATACAGTAACAGTGTGCATTCTTAAACCACAGAGAAAAGCATGCACTTTAGCTGGATGGTCTGAATGCAGCTTCTCTGTTAGAGTCCTGATTATTCTGCAGTAGGCCCCATCCATCCCTCACAGGCCGAGCATAGGCAAACTCTTTGAGTGATTATTATTCCCACAGACAGGCCCGACTCTAATCATCCCGAACCCATAGACGTTTATCATTCAAACTAGCTGGCCAATCTACCAGTGTTGCTGAACCCAGTTCTCTGCAGCTCAGACACCTTTTTCTTCAGATCCATGGAGCTTCCTGAGAGACAGACTGAGGGACACACACATCTGCACAAAAGAATGAAGCGCTTGTTTGTGTTCACACGTCATCCTGTACGTCTGCATCGTAACTCTGCGTAGACACTTTCCCACATGGCCTCACACGTGGGAACACGTTGCCTGCTGATGAAATCTATTTACAGTCAAACTTTCAACAACTGAAAAGAAACAGGTTTAATGATGACATGCGGTTTTATAACAGAGAGACGTTCTGATAATTGCTTCCTCGTGCATGAGCTTCCTCACTTACAGCCTGGGTCAATTTATCGAGTGGCAAAAGTCGACATTCTATGATAAATGTTGTGTTGCATAACCAGTCAATTAGAAGGAGGCAGTTTTCTGTTGTGACTGGAGCGATCAGTATGTGAGTCAGCAAACTGCAGGTCGTATCTCTCTTTCCAGTGGGTGAACCAGATTCGAGCTGCAATTACGTGAATTGTATCCGACGATTAGTCGTAGAGCTCCGTCTTGTTAGGGCTCACATTTTAGTTTTTGTCTTTTTTATCGTTGATTTTTAAGTACTGGCCGCAATAAATCTACATGGCTGAGTAAACATGCAAAATAGGTAAAAACATTAGATTAGGAGCTCAAACTAAAATACTAGTCAAAAACAGCTGAATGTGAAAATGACAGAGTGTGACAAAGAGCCCATATATGCAAAGTAAACAAAAGCATTACCCTCATTTTTCTTTACACATCTCGGAGACATCGGAACCCTGGGAGAGATAGAAAACAACAATATGTTATTACTCTAACCGCTAGCTCTAAAATCGGGTTTCTTTCCTCTCTGTTTGAATGAGAATGTGAGCAGTAAAAAAACTGCTGCTACTGTAGTGACTGATGACAGCGTGACGGGTACAAAGATGTTAAAAATCCCGATAACAGTGTTTCAGGCTGCGACGTCTCTGATTGTTGTTTACGCGTCAAAGATTGTTCAATTGTGTATTAAAACTCTTTGCACATTTGCACTGCGGTTGAAACATCTTAAGTGTATTTGGATGAAGTCGTTGTCGTCCTGCTGGTGACCGGTGTTAAGGAGTTTGTGCGTCTGTCTCTGGGTGAGCTCCAGGTCTGATCTCTCTAAGCACTTCCATTCTAGTCATTTCCACCTTAAAGAAAGTAGCACAATGAAACTAACTAGAATTCAGGTAGAGAAGAATTAAAAACCTTGTACTAGCTTGACCTCTCTTCTTTTTTTGTATTTCCAAGTTAAAGAACGATGATAACCTAAATAATCATTTATTGCAAGAGGGTTTGTAAAGAATCCTTTGGATTGATACATTTTTACTGCTGTATAGCGATTATCTGACACACCTTATCTCGGGAGGTCTGCTTCTCTGTTGCAGAGAGACGGCCTCCTGGGTTTTTTTGAGCCAGTATTCAAACAATGTAAGCACAATGAGCACAAAGCATTTTGTGGCACTTCATAATAAAGAATAATCTTAACAAGCCCAGGCAGCATGTTGCACTGTTGTGTCTTGTCTTCTGTTGTGATAAACACACACCCACTTCATTGAAATGTCGTTTAATTTAAACCCATTTGTCCATAGAATTCCTCCTCTGTTTAAGTACCTTTTAACACAATCCATGCTCATAGAGTTAAGTTTACCTTTGAGCTAGAAGAGTGCTGAGTTCATTTACATAGAACAACACTCACTCTGGACTTAAGAGCCCATACTTAGCTTCAGCTTTGTCAATATTGTATGTGTAAAGAGGGACTGGGTTAACACTGGTGCACAGTGAGCTCATTAGCACTCTTTAGGCTGGGAGCTATCTACCAGTAATGGGCTGGCTGGATGGCTAAATACAGCAGTTTGCTCATTCCGTATTTGGACATTTAACAGTGCCCATGCAATTCAAAGCCTCTGAATTTATTTCTTATGTATTTGTCTAATATCTTTAATTGTGGAACAAGTGAAATGAAAGTTTAATTGACAGTGTGCTGGTGACACTTTAAATAAGCCATTAACCAATCTTAATATTTTGATCCATAATGATTAATTCCTGAGTGGTGTGCATAACACATACTTGTGTATATAAAGCAAGTAAATAAAGAGCCGAGGCACAATGTCAATCTCTAACCCTTCAAGATCCACGGTAATTAGAGTTAAGAGGCTTGAAAAAAAACGGTATTCATCAACAATGACTCGTCCAACAGTTAGCAGCTAACAAAAGATCACATGTTGATGTGAGTGACACAACAGGTGAGTTGTTCTTTATCATGTAACAAGCAAGAAGCTTCTGAACTCCTGCATCAGGATCCTCAGAGTTATTCAAATAAATGGAAACATTTAAACCCATTCTAGGCCATTTGTAACAAATTCAAGATAACAAATCCAATCTACTGACCAATAAATGATAATACGACACATTAGACAACGGATATAGTCCCATATACACATACTACAGAATCTGCTGCTCACTGATGGACGGAGACAAATTGGGATAACACAGAATCGTTACTGCAATTTGTGGAGACACAAATCCTCCTCAATTTGAGAAAAGTCGAATTTTTAAGGGTTTCCTCTCCAAGTGTTGAATGGTGCAGTTACACAATGTTATACAACTGATGCAACAAGATGGAAATGAAACAAATTATATCAAAGACTGAACAAGACTAACTACACATACTCAGAAGGACCTGATGGTGTTCCTGTGAGCTGGCAGAGGGTCGTGTTGTATCTGTGACATAATGGGAAACTGACCAACTAACCTTTATCCTGCAGTGACTTTGAAACAGAGGTGACCTGTTCAGGCTCCGTTTCAGCTGGAAAACACCTCAGAGCAACGAGTTCTGCAGTGAAACGGCAAATCACAGCAGAAACTATATCAGTGGCTACAGGGCGTTGAACTATTTGACAAGTTTCTGTGCAGGTGCAAACACTAAATGGAATCTTGTCTCTGTTCTTTTCCCTCTTTCTTTTTATTTCACCGTCTCCCAGCTAAGTGTTGCCATTCATATTTAGTGTATTAGATGATGTGTGTGTGTGATCACCTGTTACATCACATTACACCGAGCACGGTCGATCCTCCAGTGAAGTTGCAGTCCGATCTTGCCGTCGGCCCCAAGTAAGCACTGACAGTCCAAATCTATTGTTGCTATGCCAACACTTGAGGTATCCAAGGCAATAAAGCATCTACAGTAGCCATAGTAGTAAACTATCTGAACCGCCTCAACAAAGACACAATGCAGCACTCTGCAGTTTTATGAAGTACAGTATATCTCCCGACCCGAACCTGAAAACTGGTTTCACAGCAGTTGCAAGAAGTCTGAAAAGTGACTGCCCACGCCTATGAATCACCTTCAACTCCCTCCCTCCCTCCCGTCCTCCCTCAGAGCTCCACCTCCCCTCCACCTTCCTGCACAAGTGGTGTTCTCTCCTCTCATCTCCCCTCCATCTCCAACCACCTGCTCAATTCTTCCCTCCATCCCTCTGTCCTCTGCGTGCTCTCACCCACCCCCAGTTTTCCCTCCAGCTACCTCTTCCCTCTCTCTCCCTCCCCTGCCAAGTCAAACCAGGCCATCAGGCCTTTGAGGACCTGAAAGTCATTTAACTCCTGGTAGATAATAAGTCTTAGAATATAGCTCCTCTCAGATAATAAGCTTTATCACTTGATTGCTCTGCACGCTCCCAACTGTCTTTAGATTCATGTCCAGGGAACTACTCAAGCGCATCACACTTTTTCCTCCCTGGCAAGTCAAATTAACGCTGTGTGTGTGTGAGAATGGGTGTAAGTGTGTGTGTGTGTGTGTGTGTGTGTGTGTGTGTGTGTGTGTGTGTGTGCGACTTCGCATAATAAGGGGATGAGCGAGAGCTGAGGTTGCAAAATCAAATTAAAACAGCAAAGGTTACTTTCCAACGGTTAACAGGTGTAATTGTTTGAAATATGTAGTTAAGTGTCCACTCGTGTGACATTGACCTCTTTATTTAACCTCATGCTGACTTTCATTTTGTTCAGCTTTGATAGTCTCAAAGAAACCCGTCTCTTCACCTGTCCTCTGTCCCTTCCTGCTCTTTACCTTTCGCCTCCTCTGTCATCCCCTGTGTAATCAGAATTTTTCTTAATCACGAGCCACCACTTGTTGATATAACATGCTATGAAGAGAGGAGTTGATCAGGATTAAATGAGACAACTTTACAAAATGATGTCTCTATTCTCAGTGAAAGCTGGTGTAACAGTGAGATTTTAAATATCCTTTATGAACATTTTCAGAATTAGTTTCTCAGATTGGAAAAAACCTGGAAGGCTTAAATGTATGAGACTTGTCTGCATGTGGATCAGATGTTAGGTCTCAGGAGTGAAGCTCAGAAAGAATGAATAGATCAGTGAAATAACAGAGGATTATGATGAGATTTAGTAAGACCAAATTTTATTCACACATTATGAAAGAATTGTCAATATTGTAAATCTCATCCCTCTGAGTTAGAGAGAGCAAATCTCTGACATTCAACCAGATCATTCAGGTTTCACTGTCACATTGAGCTTCCTGCAGAAGGGTGTCAGAGGGCCAGGAGGTAGTGATGTCATTGTTAATAAAGATGACCTCGGTTTTGTCTGTGATCAGCTGTGGGAAATGTTTTGCACGTACAGTATATGAAAAAGGGAAAAATTAATGAGCAGCGCAGTTATCTTCTCTCTCTCCTCCTCTTCCCTCCTTTCTCATTGTGTCTCTTCTCCTAATGTCTCTCCTCTTCCATCCAACATCTGTTATATAGCAGATTATAGCATTAATATATAATAAGGTTGACCTCCTCTGAGTTCTACTAAGTCCTTTGTTGAAGCAGGTCGCACCATGTTCTTTATGAATGGAGTTTTGCTTTGCTTGGATAAAAGATCATTTCAGATAAAGCTTTAAATAATGAACATGTTTAAATCAAATATAAAACATTTATCATATTGAATATATATATATAATCTATAGCATATATGGTATTTTCACACAACAAAACTTGTGTCGTAACTGAACCCAAACCAACTCTGTTAAATAAGACACATCGATAATTAAAGTATAAATACACAATCTATAAAACAAGTAAATACCCACTTGTCATCAGTATAAATACCACAGAGCCTGGAAGGGAAGTTTTACAGCATTTTAGCAGCACAGCTGTTCCTCCTCATTGAGTCTAACAACAGTTGCATATTGCCAATAAACAAACATTAATATGCTTCTGTATTCTTGCAAAAAGCTTGAGGATTTAAAAGCAATAGAGGCAGAATATTTCATACACTCAGTGGCCACTTCATTAGGTACATGTGACATTTATGGGGAGGGTTTGTAAAGAAGCGTTTGTAAGAAGCTCAGTTTGTAAGATGCTGCTGTTCTGGACTTCATTACAAGGAAATGTCCGTCTGTTTGTCCATCCATCCATCCTGTTTATCCTGGATCGCTGGGGACACAGGAGCGAATCCCAGCTGACATTGGGCAAGAGGTGGGGTAGACCCTGAACAGGTCACCCGTGGGTCACAGGGCCAGACATACAGAGACAAACCACTCACACTCAAATATGCATGTGTTTGGACTGTGGCAGGAAGTCATAAGAGAACCTATAGGAAACCCATGAAAACATAGGGAGGACATGCAAAGACATGGGCCAAGCTGGGAATCAAACCCTGGAACAGCCTTGCTTTCAGGCACCAATGCACCAACATGACCACCATTGAAATGTGTCCTTCCTATTTGCATACTGTGTAATAGCAGGATATTTCACAGACCTCTGGACATGACACAATCCAGTACAACACCATCACTATCACAGTGCTAGAATATCCACTGTGTATCTAAGAAGGTGGATTTGCTGTGAACCCATGTGGACATGGGGAAATGAACAGTAAGCGTGTATCCCTCTTTGTCTGCTACACAACCACGAACTGTGACGTACTGTATCTGTAGCGGTGCAGCCACGTCTCCTACTCTCACTCCAGAGAGGCATGATGTTGGGAGCGGAGACGTGTAGGACAGGGCTGTGAATGTTCTCACCATATCCCAGGCTATTTGCAGAGATGGCAGCTGTCATCAGAAACATCATCAGGCAGGAGACAAGTGCTGTTCACAACTCTGGTAGGTGGAGGTGTGGAAAGAGGAGGAGAGATGTGGAGCCAGGAGATAACCGCTCCGGTGTCGCAGTAATCGCCCTCTCAATTAACAATTCATCCTTGTGTGATTAAAGAATTGTAAAGCCGCAAAATGCATTTGTTTGGTGCCGTGTAGTCAATACGCAACATGCACGACAAGGCACCGTATTGATCGCTACAATAACAAGATGGTAACCGGAGAGATATTCACTGCTTTCTTTGTTTCTCTTTCTTTTGTTCCTTCCCTCGCTCATTCTCACCGTGTCACAAAAACACATAAGGTTTTACTTTTTCCAATTAGCAAACATGAACTGGGCTGTTACCCTCAGACACTTATCCCAGTGATACTTGTTGTCAGAAACAACAACATTCACAAACAAATATCCAAAGAGGATCATTTGCAGGAGGAACTATCTGCACAGCTGCAGCAAAGAAAGCTGCCTAACAGCTGAATGCATTCAAACGATGTCAAAGCAGTTTGCACCATGTCTCACCTTAAAAATAGCAGCCACCAGAGCTTGTGCAGCAGCAGACGGAACATGGTGGAGCTGTTAAACTGGTTTCTATGGCTGCTGGCATGATGAAAGGTCCTGCTACAAGAAATCTGTATGAACACCCAACTTAAAGCGATGCGTCCAAATGTGTTTGTATGCTGTGTGCTAGCAATCATGTGTGTTCACTACTACTGCTGAGAGGCTGCAGGGCCAAGAAACAAGTGTCAAACAAATGATGTAACTACTCAGAAAAATGGATAAAGGATCAAAATAAAGGATTGACAAAAAGATGCAGTGGATACACACACACAAACTAACACACACACACACACACAAAGACACACAAGTTGTTTTGTTTGTAGCTCCTAATTTGTTTTGAAGTTTGTATGTTGTATTTATTGATTCATGTCCTATTGTGAAGTTTCCCTTTATTCAGTGATAGAAAAACACAAACAAAACAAATCGATAGTTTCTGATGCTGACTTTGTGCAGACAGGTAATTTCTGTAAAATGTTTGTGTTTGGTTAAATTCAATTATCTCCATTTGTAATATCAATACCCTATACTCTATTTCCCACTAAATACATCTCCACTACCAACATAGTGATGCTGTTGCCACAAACGTGCATTACGTCCAATGGGAGATTTGTTATTTTTTCATGAAGGGGTTGGTCACTTGGAGCTGATCGATGTGTGTGTTGCGGGGGGGCTCCAATAGAGACGCCTGTGTGGGAGAACGAGGCAAAGAGCACTGGCCTTCTGTTCTTTCAATGCCGTTCATTTTAAAGCAGGAAAAAATTATTGTGGTAAAATCTGATTTTATGAAAGAATACATTTCCTGTTGCAGTTCACAATCTTGAAAATGACTGAAAGAGGCAGACTGAACTGAATTTGCAATTATAAACACCAATAAGCACAAGGGATTTGTCTTAACTCTGCTTCTTTAGTAGTAATAGCAGTGGAGATTTTTCCCTCATCACGGAGAGAGGCTTCAGCCGAGCCATTTTAGACTTTTTAGTTTGGCCTTGTCCCGGCTGAGGTCCATATTAGCTCTGCAGTGGTGACAGGAGGTGGGCTAACACGAGCTGGTGGAACGCTGGGTACTGGACAAAGACCCTCACCCTCCAGGACTGACACAGGCTCAGCAGGAGGGGGTCACAGGAATTGGTGGAGGAGTAGTGCCTGCTGACTCCAGACAAGCCTCCTGATTCACGTGTTCAGCAGGGGTGGTTGCACTCTCTGTGATATCCACCACATCAGCTGAGTGCAGTCCAAGCCTGTGCTTGCACAGACAGACACTTTTGTGGAAATCTGTGGCTGAATCAGCTCACAGCTTTTCTTTGATGTGACATTTGTGATTATTGAGGATATTCTTTAATTTGTGAGTGTTGTGGTACAGTAGGCAGCAGAGGATAAAGGCATTCAGATGACAGCTCCTTTATTGTCCCATGGAAAGTCATTGAGGTGAAAGCTCATCAGTGATTTAGAATTAATTAAAATATTTCTAAACTTGAGGATCTGGATTAAAATAGTGGGAAATGAAGTCAGTGCAGGAAAAGTATTTGAAATGTCACATAATGACTTGTTGCTCCTACCAGAGTATTTTTACATTGTTGCTACAGGATGTATTCAGAAGACTTGTGAATGTGTTTGAAAGCTCTGGAAGAAGAACAGGCAAATTCTCTATCTGCACACGCAGCACTTCTCTCTCATAGGGGGATGGAGCGATGGTAGAATTGGCAATGGGAAGGGAGAGGTTGTTTGGTAATTTGGGTTTAAGGAAGATGACCCCCTCTAATGTTTTTTTACCTGATTACTATTCTTTAAAAAAAATCCATATCATCATCACTATAACCATCAGCTTACACAGACATTGTAACTCCATCGGTTTGTATGGTATACAAACATACGACTGACACTTGTTAAACAGGTAGTGGCCATTTAAAGTGACACACACACACACACAAAAAGACATACACACACATATAACAGACATTATTCATCACGTCTCTCAAAAATTTATGGGCATCTTTATTTGACTTGGACACTGGATAAGAGCGCAGGCCTGCCTCAGAGCTCCGTAGCTGAGCAAACATTCCCTCAGAGAGAGGGAGAGAGAATGAGAGTGAGAGACAGACAGAGAAAGAGAGGAAGGGAATGAGAGAGAGAGAGAGAGAGAGAGAGAGAGAGAGAGAGAGAGAGAGAGAGAGAGAGAGAGAGAAATAGGGAAAAGCTAAAGGAAGAGAGAGGGGGAAGACACAGGGAGAGCACATAGGGAGTTGCACTGAAGGAAAGAAACAGAACGCGAGGGGGCAAGCAAGAGAGAGAGAGAGAGAGAGAGGGAGAGTGAGAGGAGGAGGAGGAGAGGATAGAGGGATAGAGGTAGCTCAGGGAGGAGAGGAGGGAGACTTGACCCAGATTGGGAGCCTAACAGCAGCAGCAGCAGCAGCAGCTGAGTGAGCCGGTGAATGTTTAATAGCGCCAACCACTTGCACGCACACACACACACATGTTGTACACACACACACACACACGCTGAACACACACACATCCACCCCCACACGCAGAATCACACAGACACTGTTGACTGGGACTCTTGTTGCTGGAGTTGAGCTCAGGCCTGTTGAATAACTGTGGTGATGATGCGATTATCTTTGAGAGCGGAAGAAAAACCGAGGTTTCTCAGATGAATCTGCCACCTGTGTTTCCTTTAAATAGTTAGATCGGTGGTCTCTATGAGGGACGAGGAGATGAGCCAATCAGATGATCCAAGACCTCAAGGCATCTTCCCTCTAGGCAGCTAAAATGGCTTTTTAGTTCTATCAGGTGTCTGAAAAAGACGATAAATCCACAAGTTACAAAGTGGGAAAGACAATGGAAACCTCTAATAACTCACTCAGCTGCCGTAACAAAGACATTGCGATGGAAGCAACCGCTCGGCAGAATATGAAACAAAATATCAGCCAAGTGACGGGATTCATACACCTTGAACACGAGCCATCATCTAATATGGGAGACAAAGGGTTCAGATACTCTGATGCACGCTGCACTCATCCACGTCATGAATATTTCACTAATGTATGTCTGCTGCAGTCATACCAAACATTGCACACACATGTTGAGAGCCAGAGAACCACATCCGAGCTTTAACCTCGTCTTCTTGAGAAAAAAACAGCAGAGGCCGTTCGTCCAACAGATTCTGTGACACTTGATGTGAGCAGCTCTATATCATCCATATCGCTATAGTCCTCGTTTCAAGGTGAGAAAACACTTCATTCACACATTCCACAGAGAGAGAGAGAGAGAGAATTATAAAGCAGGTGACAAAGGAGGCGAACAAGTGTTGAGCATGTTTCAATCTATATAAATTGAAAAATCTATATTTTTGACATCACCAGTAGGCTTCCCAATTCATATTACATCTATATAGCTTTGGTCTAAATCACTGATATAAAGACCTATTGTTTAAATAATGTCAAATGAATACAATACTCTTGTGACTGCATTTGCATAAGCATTTAGAGTAAACCATAACCTATGAAATGCAAAAATAATAGAATATTTCTTATTCTATGTTTTTCTTATAAATCGTCTTTGCTGTTAAATATTTAGTTTGAAGTGTGAAGGGATCCAGTTGAACTGCAGGGATCAATAAAGCGTTACTGATTCCTGTAAAATAAAGTTGGTGATTGGTGATCAGCCCCAAAAGTCCCGACCAGAACAATGTTAAAGAAAACATATTGTGGGTTTTCGGTATCTCTGGATTTTGTATTATATTTAATGGTGATTATTTTCTTTATGGTCAAGGACATCCTGCCTGCTTTTTAAAGATTGAAACAACTTTAAACCAGTGAGCTTTATACTCACACATACACTTATTTTTTCCTGTAATGTTAGGCTTAGTTGCTTTTTCATGCTTGTTTGTTTATCATCTTCTTAATGCTTCTGTGCTTCTCTTGGTACCCTGTGTTTAACGTCTCAAAGCAGGGAACTGTGGGTAACTCCCTGAGGCCAAGTCTGCAGAAATGCAGACAAACACAAAGTGTGTGTAAATGGTTCAAATATCTACCAGACAGTCCTCATGCGCTCAGTGATTTGACAGAGACGTCCTCAGCCCGTCAGTGTTGACATTAGGATTGGGCGTCACATCCAGAAATCAAACATTCATATAAAATGGCAAAGGGTAGTGAACTAAATACTAAATAAAGCTGTTTGGGACAGAGGCAAGTGTCTTTATCACACCAGCTCCTGTAAACCATGACAGTGTGTCAGCGAACCAACATGAACACCAGCTCACAAAATACTGGTGTTCAGGCAGCTGAGTAGGGTTCAGCATAAATATGTTTTACACATGTCATTCCTAATGCATCGTATCAAAATGTTCATGCTCAACACTAAATTCCCTTTCTACCCGATCTATCGAGAGGATTTCAACTTTTCGTTTATATTAAGTAACTATATTTATTTAAGCATCAACAGGATGGTCAGAGAGTTGAAGGTTGAGTGAGGGCTGTTCTCTCCACATCAGACAGGCAGACAGACAAACTAGAGGCCTATACAACCTGCCTTCTAATCTCTCTACTGCCTCAGAGACTCTACCTACCTTGACCTGTATAGTATATTATATAACTTTCATACAACTGGTCATAACAATGCTTTTTAATGTTGAGGCAAAGATAGAAGAATATGGAAGATGGATCGGAGGAAAGCATTCAAGAGACTACATCGCCCAGGCCCCCAGACTCAAACCTCTACTACTACACACACACACAAATATACACAGAGAGAAATGCAGTATTACTGAATCTCTGTGAGAAATTTGAGCAGGAATGAGTCTAAAGTCAGAGCTGCGATCTCCTTTCTCTATCTGGTTCGGGCTCTTTCTGTTTGCCTTGTTTCAGAAGTCAGCATTCTTGTTCATGTTTTCAGCTCCAGTGAGTCACCCTTCTGTATCTCTCTCTCTCTCTCTCTCTCTCTCTCTCTCTCTCTCTCTCTCTCTCTCTCTCTCTCTCTTGTGAGTGTGTGTGTGTGTGTGTGTGTGTTTGTGTGTGTGTGTGTGTGTGCGTGTGTTTGGCTGCTATTTCAGCACTTTCCAGTGCTATCGATTCAAACCAGCCTGCAGGGGAGAAAACAGGCCCCTTACAGCAATACACACACACACACGCACACACACACACAAACACACACACACACACACGCACACACACACAGCCACAGACAAACACTATCCGCTATAGCCACAGAATTGGAAGGATAGTTATACACAATTGAAGTTTAAATATCATACACAAATAATAGTCAAACAACAATATAATTATATGTCCATTTGTAAGTTCAGAGATAAACAGTGTGTGCATGCATGTGTGGATACAGTTCATGTAAAGGTTCATATGATTCTGTGACCTTCACTTACAGTACTATGGACCCAGCAGGGAAGAGAAGAGATGAGAGGAGTTACGCATACGCAGCCTGATGACTCAATGCTATACTAAAGCTCTCCAGTGTGTGTGTGTGTGTGTGTGTGTGTGTGTGTGTGTGTGTGTGTGTGTGTGTGTGTGTGTGTGTGTCAGAGAGAGACAGAGAGAGAGAGAGAATATGCGGGGTCGATTTACAAGGTTAAACAATTTTGGTATATCTGTTTACATATGTGCTTGATGAGGTGTGGAAGCACGTGTACAGTTATTTGCATGTGTTAATGGGTGAGATATGAGTTCCATGTGTGTGTGTGTGTGTGTGTTTGGGGTCAGTTTAACATATGACATGTGTCTCAAACAGTGTGAGAGCATCAAGAGTATTGGTGTGTTTGTGTATGGAAGAGAACACAAAACACAAACAGATGTTTGTTCCCAGTGAGGCAGGGCTGTGTTTGTACATACTCCCAGTCAAGGTCATACAAACACACACACACACAAACACACACACACACACACACACACACACACACACACACACACACACACACACACACACACACACGATAACAGTTACCTGTTTGTAGACATGTTGCATATATGCATGCACCCCCGCCCCACCACCACCGTACACACTCACCCTCTGGTGCTCGAGTGAAGGATACGCAGCAGGTGTGGGTCAAACCAGCAGAGCCACATCGCACCTCTCGGCGTGCGGTACTCCTCCGCCACTGACCTCTGTTGAAAATAGAACCAGGAAGTAGTTATTTCAGGATCTCATTTCCACCCACACCAGGGGTAGACCACAATTAGCACAATAGCTCTGTCTCTTTGACTGCCTCCTACTGCCACTCCACTGCCTTCCTCACCTTGCCATTCACACTGACTGCAGCTCTGTGGAGTGTGATGAAGAAATGAAACGATGGCACATTTTCTGCCCTGAAACAAGCTTCATACTGTTGTTTAAGTTGGATCATCACCAATGCTAGAGAAATGTGCGTGGCAAACACAGCAGAGTTTTTTCAGTTTTTTCATTTCCTGCACAGAGGTCACAAGGAGGGGACTTTGACAACAGAGTCTAGGGTTTGTGGGGTTGAGGGGTCAATGTGCTTCAAAGCAACCAGCCGATGGATGGATGGTCAAATACTGTGTAAAGTGTTTATAACTTTCTGAAAAAGGGAAATCTGGAGAGCAAACCAACTTCACATATAGATTTCCCAAGTCTGTGAAATTGACCAAATTTAAACTTTTCAATCTCTTGTTCTCCGATCTTCACACTGCTCCCTCCATCACTTTGATTACAACAACAAGCCTCTCCGAGGAGAGACGACTGGACACCGTGCACACCCCTGTGCATTGGCAGCACAACACATTGTTCAAACTTGTTCGCTTCAATCATATCCTGGCCCTCGAGGCGACTGAAACGTTATTATCTGATACGAAGTGACTTACAGTGGGCTCCAAAAGTCTAAGACCACATTCCTGTTTATTGAATGGGATAAGACATTATGGTCCTATCACACAGCTTTAATCATATGTTGTGCTTTTCTGCTTCGAAATCAAAAAGCAAATTAATTTTAATTGAATTTAATTGAATCAATGCATCAATATGAATACAAAAGTAGTACTACTGTACGTCGCTGTCCTTGCAGTTACTCCAGATTTTATTTGCTAACTCTCATCTATTATGTCGTCTCAGTCTAAATCATCCTTTCTCTCCATTTCTCTATTCCTCACACTATTTCAGTCTCTTTACACAGTTCCCTGGATTTAGCTCTGTCTTTGCTATTTTCAGTTTTTTTCTTTTACTTTTCATCCCGCCTTGTGTTCCATCGAGCGTTTTTGTACTTTTCTTCCCCTGCCTGTTTTTTTTTTCAGGACTTGGGAGGGGTTCTTTATTTTCCTGCAGTCTGTGTGTACGAGTGTGAGCTGACAGTCTCTGTGTATATATTCAACTGGGTGCTTACTGTATATTTGAGGGCATTCATGCACATCTGAATTAGCGCTGGCCCAAAATGAGGAAATTAATCTTTCCTACTGTTTTTTTTACAAATTCGATTTGAACTACATTCGCTATTGCCACCAATATGCTCATTCTTTTAAGTCTGACACCAACGCAAGTTTTCACCATCTCTTCAGAACTGCCTTAACAGCTCCAACTCAGACCATAGACCCTGCTTGTGAGGCTGTTGATATCCCTCCAGGTTCCGTTGCTTGTAGACAATGGAGACTGGAATCTGCTACTGTCATGATAGAACATGCATGCCAGTGAGTGGAGTTTTATATGCTATCAAAATGTCCAAAAACACAGTTGTATTTGGCCTGCAGTTTAACATTTTGAAAGTATGATGTATGTAATTTTACTTCCTTTACTTCCCTGACGCTATGTCATGTTACATGTGAGATTGCTCTGGTTCAACCCTAAAAGAGTGGAGTATAAGCTGTCTGCTTTACTTTAACAGTAAAGGCGTATTTGTAACCTTAATGTTGCAAGGCTCCAGCAAATCACCTGGTTTAACAGGTTTTGTGCCACAGAGTGTTTAATGTACTGAGACGAAACAGAAACTCTGTCTAACAGCCAAGAATTACATCTATCAGACGCTGAGCTCCAAAAGACGGAAGCCTGCAAAATGTTTGGCGTCTGAGAAAATAATTATGCGAGAGGAATGAGAGTGCAGGAGGAATCGACACTGGGACAGAGACCTGTCTATAGACGTGCAGCTGAACAACGATTTTGTATAGCAGCCAAATGCTGTTTTATTGTCAGATGGTTATTGGAGGAAGAGACGAACTGCAGATTAAATCCATTCACGTTTTCTCTTATTTTACCAATGTTTGTTATGTTGCAGTGTGATAACTGACTTCAGGTCAAACTTCATCAACGAGGTGAATTCACTTTTCTTCCTCCCAATGTCTGAGAATGACTGTTGCAGACGACAACCCATTTTTAAAAATAAATATTGCATTGATAATGCCCCCCTCTGTCTAAGCCTACAGGAAACTGTATTTATAATGCATGGCTGTGCAGTGTACAGCTGTTGTAAGATGGAATCACAGAATAGATGGCTGCTTGCTAATCTGAGCTTTAGCTGCTTTAATTTGTCTCATCCCCTCACTGTCTCTGTTTAAGGAAGCTGTGTACACACAGTAACTATATCACACACACACACACACACATACACATACACACACACACACAATGAATACACACTGGCTCAACAGAATGCATAGTCTAAACACACACACACACACACAATGAAAACACACTGGAACAGAAGAATGCATAGTCTAAACAAACACACACACACAAACACACACACACACACACACACACACACACACACACACACACACACACACACACACACACACAAGGCTCCTACTCTTCATTAATCTTCACAGTGCAGTCTTTGGACTGCAGAGGGAAATAGTGTAACAGTCAGCCAGAGTTCCTGTATTGAACAACTTCCAGTATTCAGTGTAAACTGATGCATCACCATCTTGGAGACAGCAACATCACTGGAGACACATCTAATTGTTTTCTTTATCACCCTTGTTTTGGGCTAATCATAAAACAATTCAAATCCATTTTCTCATTTCCTTGCTTATGGAAAGCTGCAGAAAAAATAGAATGCGTAAATTCTCTTTTTGTTATTGGATTGAGTCACTTGCCAAACTCATTATTTCCACGAGTCCACGGTACGAAGCTCCTGATAAAACACTGACTAGCTGTGACAAATGTTTTCATTTTTCCCCATTTTATGCTGACGCAAGGATCTTTTTGTCGAGCATCTATTGATTATCGCAGACTGTGGTGATATACAGGTAAACACAACGGATTTCAGACTGTGTCCCTCTTTGTTTGTTTGCATCTTTCACTCCGGGACAACACTCTCCTCTCCCAGTGATTAGCTTGCTTTGGTTCCCCACCAGTAACAGAGTTGTTCTTTTGAAGCCGATCAGGTCTGTTTCTCTCACTGAGCTGTAACCTCCCGTCTCCATGGACTCAATTAACCCATGGACTGATTCTACATGGCTGTTGTCTCCACTATCCTTTGAAAGATAAGTGCATCCAAGAGCAGGAAACCAGAGACTGCAGTTAATAAAAGTTTTCCTGTTTATATTTTCTGCAAAACCTTTGATCCTGAATTTCTGTTCAGAATCCGATTAAGCAAACTTGGCCACTGGATAAAACCGTTTTCGACTCGAGCTGGATGCTGCAGCTGTTCTGGAGCTTTCAATAAAACAACATGAGCTTCATCAGCTGATGAAGGACGTACAGCTGTCATGTAGAAGAAGATCCTCCAGTGTCCATTTGTTTGACCACTTCAAACTCTCAAGATCTCTCTGGACTTGACTTTGCAGACAGCAGCGATGCGCCAGAGTCAGTTAACTGGTCAGTTCTTACTTGGAAGGCGAATGACTCCTGATCAGTTGTAAGAAGCTCCTTACTTGTCAGTTATCCTTGTTTTTCTCGATTTCATTACATATTATTTTTCCAGAGCCCTTAGTATCTCACTCATTAATCCGTTCCCTCACCTCAACCTTACTGGAAACTAAACTTCCCATCACCATCGCCCCTCAAAACGTTGGCCTGGAGACAACACACTCAGACACGGCTACATATAAAAAGCTCTCTTACAGCCTCCAGGCTTCTTGCTGTGGTTGTCACTGTTTGTCTGTTTTTTTTGGGATACACAGAGTGCTCTGAGATTTCAGTTTTGAGAGGAGACGGGGAAGAGCAAGTTCAACTCCTGTATATATCCTTTGTTCCTATCTGTCGGTTTGCCACCCACTGGCTCCTCAGCATCTCTCTGTATTTATCTCATTTATATCTCTCCTACAGAGGGGTGGAGATCATTTCCTGTTCCCCTCCACCTTTCTGCCTCTTGCTTTTGGACAGAGATAATTAATCTCTCATGAAACTCTGAGCGCTTCTCTATGCTTACATATCCTGTGACAGTGTGTATGAGATATTTGCATGCATGTATCTAAAATTGTGTGCGCGTGTGTGTGTGTGTGTGTGTGTGTGTGTGCGACATGCTAATTTGATTAACTGGTGTAAACAGTTATGCTAGCGGTAATGACTACCAAGCAGTCTCCTTATCATCATGAAGATAAAGCCATGGATCAGGAAGTGTGCGTCTGTGTGTGTCCCTGCACTGTGAGCCCAATGGGCAATGTGCCTTTGTGTGCTGTCTGAATAAGTGTGAAAGTGTGTGTGCGAGTGTGTGTACATACTGTGTGTTGTATGTGTGTTGGCTAATTTCTGCCTGTCCATGTGTGTCGGACAAGTGCTAAAAGCTTTGTGGCCATTTTTAATGCCTGTTTGTGTCGATGGACAAATATTTAGTTTAAATCCACTGATCACTTGATGCTCATGATGATAATTTCTCCAAATTTTCTCAGAGGTGTAAATGTTATTTTGGAAAATAAACAATAAACACCTTTTTAATCTAGCATCTCTGGACAGGAGGGCTTTACATTAGCGAAGTCAGCTAATCTGGGAGATCATGTAAAATGGGAAAAATAAAGTTTAATATCTTGGGCTTTAAATATTACCAGAAACATGTTTTTGCTTAGCAGCTACATATTTCCTTTTCATTGGTCTGAGGCTACTAGGATGAGCGGAGAAAAGGCTGCTTCCACAACTCTCATGGAAACATGTCCCATGTCCTACACAGTAGATCCAGTCCTCTGTGACTTCTAGCGTCACTTTTATCTCCATCAGACATTTTGCAGGATTTGCAGGAATTCTTGTTTGTTATTTTGTCCAGTGAAAGAGTTTTCCCTTGAGTATAAGTATGAGTATTAGTATGTGCAATTAATGAGCTATGTGCTGGTGAGGTGGGGGGTGTGGGGTTTAACCAGCTTTTTGATCCCTCTCTGTCTCTTGGGTATTTGAATGAGATCCTTGAATGACATCAGTGGCACAGTTTGGCATCATCCAGATCTTATCTGCTGTTGGTAAATTGGTCCGAGCATTAAGTTTTAACATCGTCCTCAATAAGGAGCTCAACTCATTTCTGTTCCTCCGATTTCATTTTGAATCAAACATTTTTTCAATTCAATTCAATTTAGTGATAACTAACTGAATTTTTGCTGTTGAAGAACTGGTTTGCATCAATAACCTACTTATACAGTTTAATCTGCAGCAGAGTTGTATTCAATTCCACAATGTGCTCCTCTGTTCCCCTCACGGCTCTCTGCTCAGCGTTTAGGTTCACACCACTCACAACCACACACACACACTCACACTTGTACATGCTACACTCACAAACATAGGCATTAAAGCTCACAAGCAGAGACGCTAATAAACAGAGAACACACAAACACGCCAGCACTCACACAGTGGCAGAATGCAACTGGGAGGCTGCTCCCTTTCCTTGCCTGGAGAGGGAGAAGCTTATTATGGAGCCTTATTGAAGGCTTCAAAGAGTTTAAATTAGGGTGGAGAGGAGGGATTAGGAGACGAGCAAGAGAAAGAGGAGGGGAGAGGCAGAGGAAGATGGGGTAAGTGAGAAGACAGGACAAAGACAGAGGGAGGGAGGAAGTGAGGAAGAAGAGAGGTGCAATATAGAGAGGATAAGATATGGGGCGGTTGGAGAGGGGAGAGAGAAGGGATGGAGAGGGCAGGGGGGGGGAGGAGATAGACAAATGGGAGGAGGTGAGTCAAAGGGTTTGCTGGCTCATGCTGATCTTACACTAGACGATGTTTGAAGTGATTTCAGAGTTTATTTCCTAGTGGGAGTCTCAGCACTCGCTTGGAGTCAAACTCAGCCACAGCAGCCTTAATACAGCTTCTGCTCATAATGACTGTTCTGACAAAATCAAACACAGCAGTGCTCGGTGGGAAATGGCTTCAGGTGCGAGGGCCAAAAGAGTCTGTGTTCATCTCATGATACAAACTACAACACATGCAACCTTGACGGAACATAAAAAGGAAGCACGCTGCAGTTGCCTTAGAAACAACCACAGAAGTCAAATGTTCCATTGCAATGTGATACAGTGAGCCGACACTCCCAGTGTCTATCAATATCACTCGGCTTAGGGATGCTTTTCAGTGGGTTTGATTGTTTCTTCTGTGCCTTCAGGTAAATGATTCAACCTGTACATTGCTGGTATTAACACACGGAGGATCATGCTTCTGCTATTGTTGAATATTTCTCAGGAGAAAACAAAACGATTTTGAGGTTTGATGAAGGATGAGTAAAACGATTCAATACAATGCGACAGCCTGAATAGACTCACAAACAAAGGACTAAAATTAACATGCAATGTGTCAAAGATTTTGGGGACACAAACAATTACATTTTTTCAATTTCTTCTACGTTCAATTAAAATCTGAATCTGTTACCAATCTTAACACTGGAAATATTATGAGACATTGTGTCCTGACTAAATGCACTTATTGAAAAAACATAATTATAAATGGGTCACTTCTTGAAAAGGTTTACATGCGCTAATGTTCAGAAAACACATCGGTGTCCTCAAACTGCTCACTGCTGCAGCCCCTCTTATTAGCAACTGTCTGTAACACTTAGTTTTAACTCCTGGTTCTTTAAGGGCCCCCTCCTGGTCTGTTCTGATGGGCCAGCTGGTCCACTCTGCTGTGGTTGGTCAACTTTACCAGGCTTTGTTAGGGACGTGCCAGACTAGACGCTAGGTGTGTATAATGCAACCGCATTGTTATGATGTCAAGTGACATCACAATGATGCAGGAGTATTAAAAATACTAGATGACTAACAAGGTGTTTCAGGAGCTTCAGGAGCTGTATTGTATTTAAAGGAGAAGAGTTTCCTTTAACATGGACTTTTTAACTCAGCAGACATTTTAAACCCCCAAATACTTTATTACACACTAGAGTTAAGAAAAAGTGAAAAAGCATTTTATATTAAATATGGTTAGGCATCAGTGTGCAGCGTCGCCCTGCGGAGTCCAGCAGGTTACTTTAAGCACATATAGTATTTTTACCAATACTGACACAATCCACTGGACTTGTATTAGTTGGTATCTGACATTAACACTGAGGTTAACTGTTAGTTGTAAAATTGGGAAAAAGAAGGAGAGTTGGATACACAAGGGGAAGAAGAATAGATGAAGAGAAAGAAAAAGAGTGAAGTCATTGAGATGAAGGAGAGGAATGAGAGAGAGACAAGAGGACAGAGGGTGAGCAGAGATGATTTGACCTAGAGGGATGGAAAAAGGCTGTCAAGGTTGCTGAACATGGCGCAAAGAGAAAAGACCGGGACAAGAGCAAGAACAGAGAGTAGGGGAGATCAGAGGGAGAGGGAAAGAGAGAGGGGGGGAGAGAGAAAAAGACATTAAAGAGGTGGGAGAGAAAAATAGAGGGGTAAGAAGGAACAGAGAAGGGGGGTAGTGCGACTCAGAGGGACAGAGAAAGGCTGTCAAGGTCGCTAAACAAGCAGCAGGGAGAAGGACCTGGAGGGATTGGCTGCAGTGCTGAACAGCAGCGACCTGTTAGTCATGGTCACACACAAACAAACACAAACAAACACAAACAAGAGGAGATAAAATAAAAATAATCGGAGTGGCAGACGACATAGATACAAAGGGATGGAAGTAGAGAGGGAGTAAAAACGCTCAGGGAAAATTTAAAATAGATGATTGTTAATATGGTTCGGCTGAATTTGAATTACGAGCTTATTTAAAAAGGTGGCATCAAACCTCTTTATCTATCGAGCATTTTTTTCGGACCTTAACCTTGTCAACCTCATAAGCAAATGAGTAAATTAAATCAAACTAACCGGTACACTCACTTCCTCTTACAAACTAAAACCACTATTGGCCAATTGTGCTTGAAAATGTTGTGTATTTTCTTAAATGTGCCACCGAACACCATAGGATACATTTAGAAAGGACCATAAAGAGTTGAAGGACACACAGGAAACTGCAAAGCGGAGCTGGATGCTGTGTCTGTGTGAGTCTGTGTCCTGTGTGTGTTACTGCTCTGTGATTGCCCTCGGGAGAACAACATGGCAGAAAGCAATAGTCACCTGGGTGTGTGTGTATGCGTGCGTGTGTGTGTGTGTGTGTGTGTGTGTGTGTGTGTGTGTGTGTGTGTGTGTGTGTGTGTGTGTGTGTGTGTGTCTGTTTGCCTTAGGGTAAACAAAGCACAGTAGCAAAATCAGCCACAGACTTTAGAATACATTTACACAACCCAGCACTCAAAATATAACATATACTTGCACCTGACACACAGAAACACACACACACAATGAAACACACACACACACACACACACACACACACACACACACACACACACACACACACACACACACACACAGCGGAGGTACACTTTTTAAACGAATGTGCATGTGTATGGTACTTTTATACAGAAATGTCTCTCGTAACACCCACTGATGTGTTTATTAACATACAACCAACCAGGTCTGCTGTATCTGTTGTCTCAGATCAGAGTGAGTGTGAAAACCTGATTCAGTTCAGGCTCACACATGCAGCAGCCATGATTCAAATCTGAAAATAACAACACTCAGCCAACAAAAGCCATGGCAAGTCAGTGAAGCCAGTGTGAGGTGTAGTACCCTGCAAAGAGTGATGAGTAATAAACGGATGATGGATTGATAGATGTTGGTTGAGGCCATATTTAAATGACTACCCAACATAAACCTAATAGGAAGCTAGTGGTTTATTTCACTATCAAATGCATCTTGATGGGATCTTATATCAAGTACATGTATTTACGCTTCATTGCAGAGATATTAGGCCTTAAAGAGGCCTGACAGGTCTCTCAGCGTATCTTTAGAAGTGATGGCTTCTGTTTGCTGGTATGGCAGCAGGCAGTAAACATACTTTAACTTAAAGCTGCGCAAACCATTTTTATATACATTAACAATTGGTTAATAAATAAATAAACATGTCAAATATCACTTGTACTTTACTTTACACAACCCACTCAGCTACAAATAAGAAACACAAATTATATATTGACTAGCTCAAGAACACAATAGAGCATTTAGCAGTTTATGAGCCACATGAATTGGTGGAGACCAAAAGAGAGCTAACAGCCATCAGAGGGATAGAAGCTGCAAGTAAAGGCTCATGTTATGAGTGACAAAACAAACTTCATCTACCTTTTTCTGAAGTGTTTCACACTGATGTCCAAAAAAGACATTTCAGAAATGCTACAGTGTTGGTTTAAAAGCAAATGCCACAAATTGTTGTGTATGTTGAATTACTGCTGATGCATCGTATACTAAAATTTTAAACTGCAGATTTCACAGTATTCATATTAGAAGTCTCCTGCACTTGCAGAACACATCAGCAATATTATCTCCTTCTTGCGATTTGGTTTCTGAATTGATGGAAATGTACTGTCCTTGTTTGGTTTTTCCACCCAAATGAGCTCCATTTCATAACAACACCAGCAGCTCTGAACTGGAAAATGGGCCCGTAGCCTCGGAAAATGTGTTTTATTCCAGGCACTGTACGTCTGATTGATTTATTTACACTAAAAAAGCAGTTGCCAATTTCAGCTGAATGTTTCATGCTGTGTCCTCTGTAGTCTGTTCTTTGAGGACTTGGCAGCAATATCAACTTTCTTATCAATGTCCCTGTTGGCAGAATAAATCAGTATATGAATCAGAATCCTGTTATGAAACAGGACTGGCACACAGCTCAGGGATGACAAGAAATAAGAGTGTGACTTTGAGCAAGACCGTAGAAGCAAACAATTATTGATGGCAATGGAACTATATACAGTATACATATATTTATTTAGTGTATTAATGACAAATACTCCAGCGGATTCTTTGTCTTTCGTCATCTTTCTTTCTCTGCTTCTATTTCACACTTACATGCAAAAAACACTTGCGCACACAAACACAGATTTCAGTGCGACTATCAGAGGCGTTATCTCTGCATTGCAGACTATTAAACATTGATGTGTTTTTATTGTAACAGCGGCAATCTGGATCATCCAGACTGGATGACCCAAAATGGAAACTCTTTGGATGCGACATCGCGGATTGTCTGATAAACAACTGTTTTGTCTGCAGTGAACAATTAAAGCGAGCTTTGCTGCTGGGACCCATTTTGGTGCGAGATTATCTTTCCAGAAACTGGTTTCCATTAGCCCTATGGGAATCTCAAACAAGAAGAGCTGTAAATAGGACCAAAGAACTACTCGACTACTCTCACAGTTACTCTCTGTTTGGGATTTATCGGGACAATCTGAAAATCAAACAATGTAATTGGAGTGCCTTCCTTTCCCACTGTCTGTGTGTCGTCATCAGTACGTCACAGGATTTAGTTCATGATTAATTAACACTCTTCTTCAAACCACTTTCCCTCAGCCCTGGTCTAGTACAGTACTTCAGCCCGTGTAGTTCGTGAACAAACCCTACATTTCCCAGAATGCATTCTGGAACTCCTTAAGAAAGTAATTTTATGAACGAAAGGAAAAAGAATGAGAAAGAAAGAGAAAGGGTTAGGGTTTTACATATCATACAGGAAACATGGTTTGACGTGGCTATTTAGCAGCTAAAGGTTAAATGAGAGATGCTGTCAAGTTGCATTGAGAGACATGTAGGATCCAGAGTCTTTGGCTGATACTGAAGACTAAAGCAAACTATATCTCAGCCTCTGCAGCAGTGAGCAGTGGAGCCATTTTTTTTTTTTCTCCTTTCTTAAAGCCCCCGTTCAATATACTCTTGATCTTCCAGGAAAACAGTGTTGACTTCAACATTTGACCTCATGCGGCACTATAGGTGTAATTAAAAAAATCTAATCAATAAAGCAACTCTGCTCTTTTGCCTGTAAGGATTATTCCCCCCGCTGTCCTGTCTGAGCAGCACGCTCAGAATCATTCATGGTGTTGCACGCAAGAGTAGAGACGGAAGTTGCTGTGTGATGAATAAAAAGAGAAAGAGCTTAAAGGGAACTTTGAAACCTGCTTACTGTGTCAATTCAATTCTGACCTTGGAAATATGTTGTGGGAGAGGTTTACAGTTAAACAATCTTCTCCGTTCATTTCCTTTCTTCCACAGGTGTCCTCGCGGCTCAGGGTGACCGGCGAGCAAAGCCGAGACTCGGCAAATACATTCAAGTCAAAGAAAATGTGTGAATGTCTCTCCTTAGTGGTAATAAGGAATTACTGGTTCCCAGGGTGACTAATACACAGACAGAAAAGGTTGGTTTAATTCAGACGAGACTCGTGCCCTTTCCCTCTCTCCGGTTCTCATTCTCTCTCTCTCTCCTCCTCTCAATGTGTGTGTGTCAGCAGCTCACTCAAGCAGGATAATTCAGCTCTCACTCTGCGGATAAGGACTTCTATCCAGCTTTAGTCTGTCACAACATTTGTTCCACATTTAAATTAGACTGCTGCAGTGGGATGATTGCATATAGATTTGCAGTGGAGGAGAGGGGAGGAAAGAAGGGAGGGATGGGGCAAAAAGGAAAAGAGAGGAGGAGAGGAAACACAAGGGAGGAGAGGCGAGAGGGAGGGGGGAGGTAAAGGAGGAGAGATGGCAGAGGAAAAAGGAGGGAAGAGAGAAGACACAAAGGAACAGGACTACTTTTCTCTGCCAGAAACACTCTGTACAATCAACTGTTGTTGTTTCACCATCAGTCAGGTCCCCATGACAACTGTCCTGGATTCTGATGCATGCATTTCATAAAAACACACATCTATTATAAATAGGCTGGAAATAAGATACCACTAGTAAAACTAAAACTATGCAAATCTACTCATAAGTGCACTACTTGTGTGAATACTTCACATCCAGCCGATGGGCAGCACCAGTAGTGGAGTTATCAAGTTACCGGTTCAATTTCAAACATTTACCAACCAACTATAGACTCCGACAAAGCTTCTATAAGTGATGTAAGTTGTTTAAGTCATGGCTGCTCAAGTACATACATCATCATGGCTGTTCCTGGGAATTTGGAAGGTAATAACACAAATATCAGTCAGGTGCATTATGGGGGATCATTTCCAATCCACCTAGTACAGTACACTTTGTGTTAAATCCGAAGTTGAATTGTATATTTAGTTTAATAGAGTTAAAGTTAAAGTTAATGGATGTCTCAATTAAAAGGTACTATAGGAAAAGTATACTTAAAGCAATAAAGGTACAAGTGCTCATTACACAGAAGATGGCCCCTGGTAATGCTATAATATTATATATTTTAATAGATCAATAAATCTTTTTTGCCATTTAGATTTGTGACGGTGGACCTATTCTGAACTCATTTAAGCTCTGTAGGATAAAATAATCTTTAATAATGCATTTATTCTTATTCTTATTATATGTTTTAAACGTATCTTAAATACCGAGTAAATTTGGTGTGAAATGAATAAGATTTGCTTAAATTGTAAAGGAGCATAAAAAAACACCACTTTCTTATAAGTGTAAGTATCTAAAAAGTTAAGTATTTGTGAAAATGTACTGTAACATTCCAGCCATGTGAAGAACGGTGAAATGCAAAGTGTTGCTTCCTCTGTGTGTCTAAACTCCAGTGAACATGCAGTGACGTCACAGTGACACCGAGTTGAACACGGTGACTAACAGCATGACAACAGCACAACAGGAGATACACACATACGTTTGGAATCAGTGCTTCTCTCTCCGCTTCTTGCTCTATGTGCTACACTAATGTGAGTTTGCAGCATCACTTCAAACATTTTGGAAACATACCAGTATTTGTTCACATCAATCGAAGATGCTAAATGGTGGAGGCCCGTCCCTCTGGTAACAATACAACACCTGCAGTCTGTATTTATAAAGACTGTTATTACAACATGTCACATTAGACAGTATGGAACAATGACTCCCCTACAACTAACAGGCTTGATGTTTGTTGGCTGACACTGGCTGGTACAGGAACAGCGGGTGGATACAATGATGTCAAGTTGTAGAAGCTCTATACAGATGTGGGAGCTTCCTGTTTTGACTGTTGGATGTATTCCTACTGAATACATTATAAAACCAATCACTGTTCATTCCACAGTCTGAAGTGAAGTGGTAAGCGTGTGCGCGTTTGTGTATGTGTAGGTATCTGCCATATCAAGCATGGGAATCTTTGCCCCATCTCTCTCCCCCCCCCTCCCCCCCACACTCCCTCTGTGTCTCCCTCCGTCCACCTCTCTAACCGATGGTGACAGTTGTTCTTTTTAAAGCAGAGTGGTTCAGGATGCGGGCGGAGCGGCAGTTAATTATGGATGGACTGTTTATCCCGGCAGGAGCATCCAGGGAGGGAAAACATCCATTCCAACTTTGCGAGCTAACGCCTCATCCGTGCTAATATGACAGGAATCCAGACGCTGATTCCGCCGGCTAACGGCTCAAAGAAGCAGCTCCTCTAACCTCTGTGTAACACAACACACACAATTTAAATCAACAATCATACAACACTAAGGAGGAGTGGTCATTTTCCGTCAACACTGTCCCTCCCAATGGCGAAGCTTTCAAGTTGTAGATGGACAATTTCAAAGGACAAAAGGAACAACTAACACATATTATCACGTTGTGTTACTTTTGTATTAATGTGTTGATTGTTTTTCAGGACTCATTTTTCCAGAGGGTGGCATCCAACCCGCTTGCCCTGTCCATCCGTTTCTCCACAGACAAAAACATAATCTGCATATCACCTCATTTCAAAGTGAATTCCAATCCCTTAAAAAGACCTTGGGATGAAAAGCTCAAAAAGACAATAAGTGAACCTTGAGTTTTGTTTTGTCTTATCACAGAAGTGTGTTTTCAAGGTGAGGATTGAATCTCTAAACTTTCAATAATTTAAACAAGGTAAGAAAGGAAAACAAATTTTCATATTCTTTCACATATTTTCCAAATTTGTTCTGCATGAATGACTTTAATGAGGGATTGTTTATGAATAATTTACTGTTTATTAAACTATCTGATCATTTGAGAAAATATTTCAGCATTCCTACATTATATTGTGCATTATGATGTAAGTCTCTTCTTCCGTTTTCCTTTGTTGAGGTACAACAAGAAACTTTTCACTATACAAAATAATTTAGCATCAGTCTGAGGACGTGTCCACGTCAAATGAGCACTGGAGAGAATAAACTATATTTCTGTAGTAGTGGATGATTTAGTTTGCTTACAAAATCAATCTATGAGCAAATTGGAGTTTTACAAGAGAGGAGACAGCATTGTCGATATTTGGTGCAACTTTGATCCCATTCCACAATGCAGCTCAGCAATATAGAGATTGGGAGTTTGACAGAATAGGACTGAATCAAATCAAATGTAGAATTTATTATCAAATATATATTTCCGTTTTACATTTGAAAATTATGAATAATGTCTTGAGCAACAGTATTTTTCACTTACAACAATAACACCTACAAATCAGATGGGCAGCCAATGTGTTGCCGAGATTTTTTCAAAATGTGCAAGTTAGTTCTAAATCAGCTTAAATTAGAACTGACAATAAACGTGTAAACAGCAACTCCATCTCCAGTGGTTTGAGAAGGTAGATGACACACTTCATATTCACACTTTGTTCACCTCTTATTGAGCTTCACTGAAAACCTCTCTACATGACTTGCTTTCATTATGTTAAAAAGCAAAAGACTGTTGCATGGGCATCAGAAGTGAAATCAAAACATGCCGGAAGTTAACGTATTTTCGTTTTTAGGAGGAAATTGTTTGGTTGGAAAAAAAAGCGGTTTCATTAGACTTAAGAAGTAGACAGCATTTTCCTAAGCAGAACACTGAAAGAGAAAGACACGCACACAGACACATGCACAAAGAAGGGCGTTTCAAATATTGTGCTTTTTACTCGAGGTGTGTGGCTTTATGTATCTTAACGGCACACATACTCACACACTCACACACACTCACAGATTCACACCAGAGGCGGAGGCGAGCTGTCAGGTTGAAGAACGATGCCTTTCTGACTTGTCTTGACCCCGGGGTGTCCTGGAACACCTAATAGCAAATGGAGGGAGGCCAGTCGGGTGCACGGCGGCAGCTACGAAGGCAGAAGACAGGTGTGGGACCTGTTCGGGGAGGAACGCCCCACTTAGCCTGCCGCCACCGAGACGTCAGATGAGCAGAGGTAATGCTGCAAAAAAACCTGCATCTTTTTTTCTGTCCATTTGGTAAGCTGCTACAATTGCATGGACGGAAATCTTAACCAAGTACTATGCAGGGCCTTGCCGGTGCACTTGTAGATCGAGAAGCAGCTTTCAACGGCACTTCAACCTTAAAGGGATCCTTCATGATGACACCTGAGGAGCTGTGCGGAGGCATTCTATGTGTTTTTCTGTTGTTTTTATGTACGTTTGAAGAAGTGTTCATTATTAACTTCAATTGATTTGGATTTGCCTGCAACGACGTTTACCCCTGAAACTGAAAAGTGTTTTGTGGACTCAAACACTTGGTGGAAGCATGTGACACTGTGGAAAAAAAACACATCCAGACAAATTAACAGCTACAGTGAGAGTCTCTGCAACTGAGTTTATATCATGGTCTTTCAGTTTCATGTTACTCAGCTGAGATTCAGACACCTTGTTTAGAATATCACTGTGTATTTTTTTTTTTTACAGAATGTGGTGCAAGACTGTGAAGTCTTGCTCAGGGTTTTGAGATGAGTGTGTTTCTCCCTATCTCGCCCTCAAAGCCCCCAAACCAATCACTCAGCCCTCTGATGACTGAGGCTCATTTAGCTCTCCCCTGATTGGCTCCAAAGGCAAGAAAAGAGTTGGGATTGCCCCAGTGGGAGGTTGGGAATTGGAGTTTTGAAGTTCTTTATGTGTTTCTCTTAATGTCCCCAAACTCTTTAATGCCTGTCTATATTTAGTGTGTGTGTAGGCTAATTCCTGCAAGTGTGTATGCAGTCGACTGGGTAAGAGAGTGTAATCAAGAGTGTTTGTACGAAGCCTGTGTGCAAGTGTATGGAGAAAAGTGGCTAATTAGCGAATGCTGCAATGCACAGTGGCAATATGTGCTCCACAGAAAACCAGATGTTTATTGTTTTTAATAGTTCAACAACGAAGATCTCTGCAAGTGCTGCATGGTGGAAAGTGTTGCCTACTGTGTCTGCAGTCTTTACCATCTTAGTGAGAATCACATTAAATACAAAGATGTTTGTGTTTAAATGTTTCTAAAGGGCCCATCAGTGAAATGTCACAGTGGAAGTAAACTACATTGAATAACAAATCACGTGTTTTTCTCCACGAGCAATCTCTGGATTGTGAACATAATAACACTATTCAGAGCATCCTCCCAGCATGACTGCGTTTTACTCCTGGCACGTATTCATGTCAACACAAATTGACTTCAGTGAGCTGAAGAGATTGAGCTGCGAATAAGAGCTATTCTACGTTTTGCATTCTTTGATAAACTATAAATTGTTACGGCTGGGGAGAATAATCAGGTAACACAACATGAAACCCTAAGCCGTAAATTATTCTTTTTTGCTCAAAATATATATTAATACGACACTGATGAACATTGAATATGAATACGGCAACTTGTTGTTGTGTGTGAGAGGCTGTTTGCGTGAAATCTTGGGTGCACACATAGGCATTGGGAGAGTGGAGAGCCATGTTGTGCGTCTTGTGAAATTAGAACACTGGCACAGGAAGTCAAAACAAGGACGAGGGGATTAGAAACAAGAAGAGCTGTGAAGCAAAGAGGCGGCGGTTCAAACTAACTATAGTTTGTGTTTCCTTGTGGAAATGCATCAAGCTGCAGCTACATGTGAGTCAAAATTGTTTCTGTTGGTGAAATGAAGATTAAATATTATGTTAAATCTGAGCAAACACACAATTCCACTTTTAATTGTATCAGTGTTTTGATTGAACATGGATTTATTTACTTTGGGTCACAATGTCAGCAGAAGAGAGTCAATAGTAATAAAAAAATTGGAATGAATCTGTTGAAGCGATGTGCTAAATCTCTCCTTTCGTTTTGAAAATGTTGATTGAATAAATTGTGTCAATCCTGGCATCCTGGTCTATGCTAGGTTTTATTTAGTTTTTTCATATAACCAGGAGAAACACTGATGTGCTTGAGGAGATTCACCTTTATAAAAAAAACGGGTTGGTCTGCAGGAGGTTGATTCATGAGACACATCTTTAGAATATACTCAGACAATGACACTTTCATAACAACAGTGCAGCAGAGCCTTGGACATCCTTACCCCTCTCTCTCTCTCTCTCTCTCTCTCTCTCTCTCTCTCTCTCTCTCTCTCTCTCTCTCTCTCTCTCTCTCTCTCTCTCTCTCTCTCTCTCTCAAATCACTGGGTTCGACAGTTCCCATAATTCAGCTCAGTAACATCTTGTGTAAAAAGCCTCCTTGCTGGTAAATGCCAAGTCCGTCCATCTCCACCTCAGTATATCCGTTAAAAATGCAAAGATACCCATGCACGTGATGTCACGTATGAATCTTTCTCTACTTCAACCAGGGTCTCTGCAGAGTTCATCATGTAAAATTCAAGACCTACTACTAACTTTTAGTGTGTGTTTTACCCTCATACAGGCCAAGGTACATTGATTAAAACCCCGTCTGGCTGAAAAGTTGAATTATTTACCATTCAAATGTTTTTATTACCTCTAAGGAGTTTACATTCCTAGAATCTCTCCCTGTCCAGTCTCATTACTCTGCTTTTCTGTTTAAGGTATTTCTGTCTCCTTCCTCTTTTACCAGCCAACTAGTAACTTCACACACACAGACACACACACACACAGACACACACACACACACACACACACACACACACACACACACACACACACACACACACACACACACACACACACACACACACACACACACACACACACACACACAAAAGGAAGAGTCCAGGAAGTGTTCAAAAGCGCTGGCCAATCAGTGTAGCAAGATCCCTCTAGACCAGCCCACCACAGATTTATAAAAAAATTCAAGTGCATGCACCCTTGCACACACGCACACACACACACACCTGTCCATGGACACACACACAAATGCTCTTCTATAGGTTGGGTTGCCATAATGCCTAGGGAGGAGCACCAATACAGAGAGGACACTGGGAAGGACTGCAGACACACACACATACGTATGCGTATACCAGCTCCCTCACACACGTACACTGGGGAGCTGGATAAAAATACTGTGCTGACAAGTCAATTAATCAGATGTGAAGGTGCTGAGCAGAACAATCCCTTACAAGGAAGCAGTTCAAAAACACTGTGTGTGTGTGTGTGTTTGTGTGCGTGTACTTGCGTGTGCGTGCATGTGTGTGAGAGGGAGAGACACACTTAAATTTCTGTGCTTAATAACCTCTGCCATAAACTGTTGATTTGAACATTTGAAGAAATATGTAACAACAGCTTCATTCTCATTGTGTTGCTCATTGTGATGTTTGACTCTATTTTGGTCCCAGTTTTTGCTCCTACATGAAAACAGCATTACACTGGATCAGCACAGTGGGTGTGTCACATGGAGTGAATCATTGCACAATAAAACCCTTAAAACATTGTGTTCAAGGTATTGTGTTGCAGTTGGTGCACTGTGTACCCACAAATGAGTCTTTCACATTCGTCAACTGCCCGTCTGTTAAATATCTATAGCTACTGTTCAATTAAAAGTATAATTGAGAACTCCACAGGCAGCAACAATAAAAATTATATTTTTAAGTTGTTGTCATCAAGAGGAGACAATCTCATAAACGAACGCTGTGATGTAAATGATTATAGAAGTTATTTTACTGCAGTCAGTTTAGTCCCCCCCCCAGTACACAGTATGCAAATAATTATGTGTACATTAAAATGAACTAAATTAACAGAACAAGCTCAGTCTATAACTCTGAGTCAGTAGGAAGTTCTACAACCACATCTGAAAGACTTAAAGCTAGGGTTGGTAATCCTGGAAGAACTAGCATGCACAGGCTTCAGATACATTAGGGTTGGGAGATGTCAAATTAATTAGCATATGACCACATGTATAGGGGCGGTGTGGCCTAGGGGGTAAAGTGGGCGTTCTCCAACAAGAAGGTTGCCGGTTCAATTCCCACTCTTCCCCATCTGCATGCCGAAGTGTCCTCGGCAGGATACTGAACCCCTAAATGGCCCCTCATAAATGTTGAGTGTACTAAAAATGTAAGTCGCTTTGGACAAAAGCGTCAGCTAAATGACATGTAATGTAATGTACTCTATGCAGTGAAACAGAAAATGCCAATGGAGGGCTGGGGGTTGTCTTAACATATTTTCTGACTTGCAGACACACACACACACACATACAGTGTCATCGAATAGCAGAATTTGTTGACAGATCTTAGGCAATATGCTCAGATCAGATGTGTGCCTGTTCGGCTTGTGAAGACTCCAGTAATGCGCAGTGGGACCCGGTCGGTTATTGACAGATATGAACTCTCGCCAATTATTTCATTATGAAATGATTGATTGTTTTTATTACCGTCCTGTGAGGGTCACAAACACCGTCTTTTTTCTTTTTTTTCAGGCGATTGTATTTTTTGGATGGCTGGACATGGGAGGATTTAATCAAATAAGATTAAAAGAAAGGGTTGGAGAAACAAATTACTAACCCTAACTTTTATCTCTACCAATATGTGTCCGTGAAGGGTGAACAATTATGTTGCACTATTTAAGAATTATTGAAATGGTTTGTAAAGCACATTTTTAGAATATATCAGCAGAAAAATAGCTAAAGGAGGCACGTCTAACTCATTCTTTTTCTGATGAACTCTTGTCATAGCGTTTGGTTTTAACCAAGGCACAAGATTTATTGACTTTTTGTGCTCCACCTCACTGCACCCTGCTGAAACCGCTGGAAATCCCGACTCCACAGGTAGGTCAATAACTTCGTGGAGTAAAACAGTGTTAATGAAACGGACTTCATAACTCATCAGTGGCCGGACGGCGCTGTCAGCAGCACTCAAGTGTGTTGAATCTGGCTTGAAATCAACAGTGTGACTGACTGGCTGACATCTCCTGAGCGGAGCTGAAAGCAGTCAATCAGCACTGGGTACTGCAGTAATGACAGGGATGTGTGCGCTCCCTCAGGAAGAGCTGTCAGGTCACTGGATCAGTGCCACTCTGAGAGAGAGAGACACATGCACAAACACACACGCACACACCCACACAGACACACACACGCTTCTAAAATATGCTGCCATTTTGCCTGTGCACACAGAGTAAAACACGTAAACAGTTCAGTGTTGACAGACTCTTGTGCTTCCTCTGTCCTGTTATTCATTATGGATTCCTCCCAAGGGAATGACGAGCACAAGTACTTCTTTGCATCCATAGATCAGGATTATAACCAGCATTGTATTTGAATAGTAGTAGTTTAAGGTGGAGGATGTACCACACAAAGAGCACAGTCTGTAAAACATGGCTACAAACAGCAGCAGAGAATGATCTGAGTTTTGCTGCCTGATGGATGCTTCCTAATCCTGTTTGTTCGGGGATATTTTCTCTGGCCTGTGTCTCAGGCTGAGAGTTTGGATCCCTGCACGACAAGAGCACTAATATGTTTTAAATTGGCCAGAGCCCTCGGGTAAGAAACTACACTCCCTCCTTTTGGGTTCCTGTGTGACAGAGGAGCAATTGTAATATAATGGACCTTGAACACGGACTCATTCTCTCATCAGAGGTGAGGAGCGAATATGTTTCACTGTTCAATTCTGGTTGCAACCTTCAGTTGTTTGTAAAGATTTGTACAGTAAAAATGTACAAGAATAAATATAAAAAGACAGAGTTTGTCTAGATTTGGAATTAGGATCTAATCTCATATGGTCTTATTCAAAATTCATCATCATTATAACACATGGTAGAAATTTCCTGTAAATGCAAATATTTATTTAAGAACACTTCAAATCAATACAATCATCAGCTAAGAATTGAAAGGAGACATTCTGCTCATATTAAGGTTAATAATTCTTATGTTGGTTACTATTTGAAAAGGTTTACATGCTCTAATGTTAAGATAACACATCAATCTCCTCATACTGCCCATTGCTGCAGCTCCTCTTTTCAACCTCTGTCTAAAATGCACTTGGTTTTAGCAAGGGCTTTTTTCACTTTACAGTTCTTTCACATACACAGAAACAACTAGATTAAAGAACAAATGAAACAGCATTTATCTCCTTTAACTTTGCTACAGTGATGGATGTCCATACCCATCATCAGGCAGTCTGAGACCACATGGCTAAAGTGAAGACACACTAACAGGAAGACGTATCCAAAAACAACAACCTCAACACCTGGAGCATTGTGCAGTATATTTATATAAGATGGTTTTAGAGCCAACGTTTAAATTTGAAAAACATTTCCATTACATTTCAAAGTTCTCATTTTGCCCAAACCTGCAACTCAAACTCTTGACCGCTGAGCTCCTCCTTCTCTACCCACTGTGTCCGTCCATCCCTCAGCCTCACCTCCACTCCCTCTTGGTTTAACAGCAGCGGAATGACTTTTTGACTTTAGTCTAAGTCACCAGCATTAATTCATTGCCATCCATAGTTTTTTCAACTCAGTCCTCACATCAGAGGCTCTCCCATATCACCCCTCTACATAATATGCCCCCCCCACCGAGGGAGTAAAGGTCAAACGGTCAAGCTTTGCACTCACTATGGGGACAACTCAGAGAAATCAGTTTGCTTCTCTGCCTGTTAATACCCTCATCTCTGGACCTATCATTTATATGTAAATGAAACGTGTTTGTTGAACGGCTCAGAGAGGTGCAGACAGTTCAGACAGAGTAGACGGACTAGTAGACAGGTTGTTCTAATGACCTTTCATATCATGCAGTGACACAGTTGTTTACAAACAAACAGAAAGCGGTCCGACCTGTTTACCAATTAAACAGTTGTGACAGATGTGTTTACCTTCCACAAACACCGCCAGCCTCGGATGATTTTAATATTCATAACTAGGTTCTCCTGAAAACCTCAGTCATACAGGAGCGAAATGCAATTAGAATTAAAAATAAGGTGAATGTATTTTTAACCCTTAGGAGGAAAGGGAAAAATTAGCATGATTTCTCAATACATTTAAAAAGTTTTGTGTCAAGTGTGTTCCTGTTTGCAAAAAAAGCTTAACTTTAATAAGTCAACTTACACTGCAGGGCACGGTGTTACTCATTTCACTTTTACAAAATATCCAACGTAAGAAAGATATCACATTTCACAGAATCGTACAAATTGAGCGCTCTGTAGGTGCAGTTTCTTAATGTCCATTTGTGCCGAGCAGCATGAACAAAAGGAGCCGTCCTGCTTGGTAACGTTCGACCATTGAACCCATCAAACAGCATGAGGGATTAAGGTGGTTTCTGTGGCACAGCTCTCTCCAGAGAGATGACTCCAGAATACTTCTGCAGGACTATTGCCTCTGACTTGTGGATTTGCCTTGATTTATTGCTTTTGTTTTCATCATTCTCAGCAGTGCTGCTGACTACAGGTGTAGCTGTGCGTATAGAAATTATGCATAATTTATTTCATGTTTACAGCTTTTTCTCAACTGGTGCGGACAGGTGGGGGGGGGCGTGCGGAGCGCAGAGAGAGGGCGAGACGGAGGGAGAGACGAAACATTGAGACAGAGACAAACAAGTTAGAGAGAGGTAAGAGGAAGAGAAAGATGTAGAGTGGATAAAGAGGGTTAGAGAGGCAGATGAGAGGCAGAGAATGATAGAAAGATAAAGAGAGGAAGAAATGAATATATTTGGATGGAGACTAATACCTGGATTTAACAGGTGCATTCTCATGTACATGTTCTTCTCATGATGCGTGATTATTTACTCATGCAAGAGAGTAGATGTTCAATTTAGACAAAAATGCTACTTAACTATGGACAATGTGTCTTCACTTCCTCAGATTTTACAAAACTGAAGCCATCCTTGATATATCCTTTTGTATATTTCTACTATGGAGGACATTAGTCAAGCGGAATGAAATGTCAGATCCCTGTTACATCTAACTACAATATATCTTCTTGTTAGCAATAAATGATCTGGATCAGTTCTGCCAACATTTGATTTCACTGAGTGCACTAGATTAATGATTTGCTTACAGATCTGATTTTAGCAGTTATATCTTTTACCAAGGAATTCAACATTTCTTCAATATTAGATATGAGCTATTTAGAAATATACAAAGAGAATACTGTGAGGAGACCAAGCAAAGTGCGTGCACCGATAAAACTATCCTTTCTGTTTCTGTTTCTTCTTTGTCTCTGTTGAGAGATATATTTATTTTTTACCTGATAAAGAATGAAACTTTAGCACAGAGTGATAAATACTATTTGCTCCACTTCCAAACTATCATTTTTCATATCAGGTATCACTGCAAGTATAAATGAACCATATGCCAAATGGGAAGTGATTTAAACTCACTGGTTTGAAATTGTTTAGTTTTTTCGGCTTATCAAACTGTAAAGACAGTGAGTACTGTATACAGACTGTTTGCTGCTATGCAGATCACACACGCACGCACGCACGCACGCACGCACGCACGCACGCACGCACGCACGCACGCACGCACACACACACACACACACACACACACACACACACACACACACACACAGAGTTCTGCTGCAGGGGATCATATGACCTCAAACGCCCCATGTGACCCCTCAGAGCGACATGATAAGCAGACAGAAGGTCAGTCTTTATGGGCACTAAACGCTGCCTTCTGCAGCTGAACATGGTCCAAATTCATTCACGCTGGCACAACTACAGCTCCCCCCCCCCCCCCCCCCCCCGCCCCCTGCTCCTTTCTCTTATTTCACTTCAGAGTTAATCAATACTTTGAATTAACAACTGCAAAACAAACCAAACAGACAATTTCATGGAGGAAAAAGTGCAATAAGTATAAAAAGTAAACTATATCTTCAATTTAAATGCAAAACCGTGTCCCTCAGTGTCGGGGTGTGTGTTTGCACACTGACTAAAGTATGTTTGTCAGTTGGAGTTGTTATTTTTCTCTGCAGCATACGCCTCAATGGGCTGTCTGTCTTTTTGGATGGAGCTGGGCAAGATAAATTGACAGCTTCACACGCAGACACACACACACACCCACTCACACACACGTGTAAAAATATACACAAGCTTTGCGTGTGTGAGGCGCCACAACGCGCCAATGTGCGCAGACAACTCTCCAAACTCAACCGCATGATCATCTACACATATGCAGCAACACAAGAGGCAGTCATACATCTGCTGATGAACTGAGTGACAGTTTATTTTCGGGATGTAAATGGACAGAAGAATAGACTTGATGCTTTGAGGCGAAGGAGAGCAGAGTAAGAAGAAGAATATGAGCCGCGCTCACATGCTCAAGGGTGAAAAGATTCCACATTACTACACACACACACACACACACACACAGTGGCCTTTGTCGCCGTCTTGCAACTGTCTGTCCACATTGGATTCAATGACCAATACTGACAGATCTGCTGAGAAAGCTGCGCTAAGCCAGATAACAAAGGGAGGATATAGATACGTAGATTCACTGGTCACCCACACGTCTCTTTAATCGATCCTGCAGCAGATTTAGCAAAAAGGATTAATCTCCAAAGCTACACAGTGATACAGCATTGCACATAACTGGATCTATTGTAATATAACTCCTCTCCCTCATACAGTTGGATGTCAGACCCCTCCTGGATAGAAAATGTGAAATAGGAAAAAGAAAATTGCAAATCTTTCACAAGTGTCCATTGAGCATGGATCAACAGCACAGCAAAAAGAACCGGTGACTTTGATCAGAGCTCGAGTTTTAAAGCGAATCGTTTCGAATCAGCAGCTGCTGAGGCAAACGTGTGTTTAATTAGGAAGAGTACGTTCTGCAACATTTTCCATTTTGCGAGCACGAATAACATGACATAATGTGAAAAGAGAGAGAAACGAAAAGGGCACGAGAAGAGCTGACTTTGGAGATTTTACCTTCCAGTAGTCTAACGTTACACAGCAAGAGAGGAGGAGGAGAGGGAGGAGGAGGAGGAGGAGAGAGAAGCAGCGAGGAGGAACAGCAGAGGAGAGAGGTGAGGTCAAAGGAAGGAGGGATTTTATACCCTTCACCTCCTGCACAGGTCTTTTTCAACCCGTGTCAACGTGTTACATGTTGCTTTTTCTCTCTAGTTTGTCCTCAGGCTACACATCACATACATTTCTCCTATGTTTCTCCTCTACACTCTTCCCAATCCTTCCCACATGACTTTCTCCCACTCTTCCACCTCCCTCCTGTGACCAGATGTCCTCCACACTTTTGTCCTCATCTCCTCTCTCCTCTCCACTTTTGTTTTTTGTCGCCATCCCCCTCCTCCAGCCACTTCTTCCTATATGTGACAGATTTCAGTCCCTGCGTCGCTCTCTTTCCCCTCTCTCTCTTCCCCACATCCACTCTTGCACATTCCCCCCCCTCGTCCTCTCCTCTTCTCCCCAATTCTTCCACATCCATCACTTCCTCCCCTCTCTCTCCCCCCACTGCTGTCCTCTGCCTCAGCTCTCTTCCTCCTCTTCACTCTCTCCTATTGTCTCCTCCCACAACCTCCCCACTCGTTCCCGGGCCCAGGGCTCGTTAAACAATGTCCACACTCACCTGACATCATCTGCAGAGAGCCGCCTACAAAGGTGACAGTGTGTGTGTGTGTGTGTGTGTGTGTGTGTGCGCGCGCACTTTGGACTAAACCCAAAGAGTGTGAGCGTGCATGTGTTGCTTTGGAGAGGAAATAAGGAGAGTTTATTCAAGCATTGACATAATGAAGCGGTCCAGGAAAAGTATCTTTCACATGGAAAAGGAAACTGAAGTCAATGTCAGAGGAGAACCGGTGACAACGACAGAGTCAGAGATGAAGAGACATATTTTGATTGGAAGTTTTGGAAGTTTTGCAGTCGACTTTAATTGCTGCAGAACAATTGGTATTCACCAGCGTAAAGCACACAAGCTGTTGGTGTAGAGACAAGTGCCCAACCCTCTGTCACACCCACCCGCCTCTCACCCTTCCTCCACCTTTTCCCTGTCCAACTTTGTCTGTTACCACTCACATCTCACCTCTCGGTCCACCCGTCTGTCCACATTTTCCCTTTTCTTCAGCCTTACCCTCATGCCATTTTATTTTTTGGGACTCCAGACCTGCCTTTGTCTCCCTTCTCTCCCTCTCTCTGTTAGTTCCCTGCTTCCTGGACCCTTTGAAGTCGGCTCATACCTGCTGTCACATACCACCTGTTCAGTTCTCAGCCGGACAGGACTGCATTAAAGTGAACTACACTAACCCTGATGGGACAGCACTGAGCTGCACCAGCCTGGATGAGAATGGACAGATCCAGAACAGGGGGGGAAGGAAGTCTGGATCGCACAGAGGTGAATACAGTTGTTGTCAACTTTGGTGGCCCAGGTCATTGAAAACATACTTTGGACATGATTATGTAAAGCAGTTTTGTGCATTTATTATTATTGATTATTTGTTTTTATACTAATATTTTAGGCTTTTTTTTAAGTTGTCCACTTGTCCTGTGAATTACTATTTGTACAAATGGGGTAATTGTTTGTTGTACACTATGACAATAAAGGCACTGAATTGAATTTTGGTTTTATCATTATTTTTCTACAATAATATTTAAATATAACACTATATTTAAAAAAATATGTTTTTCTTTTTTCTACTTATTTAATGATAAAAGATGATGAAAGAATAAACCCTTGGGATGTTGCATCAAATTTTTCAGCATCACAAATACTTAAATTGTGAAAAATAATACTTTTCTGTTTCTCTTTTCTCCACAGAAACAAAAACAATATTTCATAACAAACTAAAACTACAAATACACAGACACAAACAGAGACAGTTTGCTCACCCTCTCCTACACCCTCCCCCCAGCCCTCAGATGTTGTAAAAGAAAAATTAGATACAACGACCTGGATAATAAATCCATTACATCAGCATAAAGAGCAATTGAAGTAGTTTGTCTTCTGTCTATTTTTAACACTGGTGATTGTAAATACACATAAATTAGAAGCAGAAACAGGCGTTTTAAGATGCTGCAGATGTCCTGCAGCAGCAGAAAGACGTAGCACATTTCAGAGTAGGAGGAATAATCCAGTCGGATGGATTTGAACATGACACCTGACTTCTTTGAAAATTCTAGTTTCAAAAAGGTTGTATATAAAGATTTACACGGAAGGAAAAGAATTTCAAAAAGACAATTAAACTTATTTGGAGATGAACTGATAAGACTGGTAACAATGAGGGTTTGCAATTTGGTGCCATTTGATTGCCTTCAACCCTCAGGAGTCTCATATCACTGAGATATGATCACATACATTCGATGTTTAAGAAAACAACATATTTTACACAAATAAAAATCCTACTTAATCTAAGTGAGTTAATTCAACCAAATTAAGTCAATTCAAATGAGTTAATTCAAAGA
This sequence comes from Pleuronectes platessa, assembly GCF_947347685.1. NCBI lineage: Eukaryota > Metazoa > Chordata > Actinopteri > Pleuronectiformes > Pleuronectidae > Pleuronectes > Pleuronectes platessa. The sequence goes on along the minus strand of NC_070635.1, from coordinate 11,898,495 downwards.
AAGAGATTCAATTGATGATGATGAAAACCTTTGTGGAGACGTTTACTTCCTGTAGGAGCTGCAGGACTACATCTGAGTACAGTCCCACTTGGGCTTTAACATTGAGCAATGCTTTTTGCCATTTGATTTATTTCAGTGAGAGTTGGCTCTGATCTTTATCACGGTCATTTCAGTTCAATTCAGAAGAACTCATTTCCGTTTTAATCTGTCCTGTTTGACATTGTTCTGCTTTCCTCTTTGAGTTTCGGCTCTTTTCCTCCGTCTCGCTCCTCTTTGATCCGGAGCAATAAGGTAAGTTGAAAGGTTGTTCTCTGACCACGACTACTCTGAAATCCTGAACAGTGACATGAGCATCTCTACAAACTCAAGGAGAGAGGATGAACATGTGAGTGTGTGTGTGTGTGTGTGTGTGTGTGTGTGTGTGTGTGTGTGTGTGTGTGTGTGTGTGTGTGTGTGTGTGTACGTGCTCCCAGGTGACGGAGCATGGACGCGAGAGATACTCGTTTGATCCCTGGAACAAAGAGGGAAGGGAGGGCAAAGGAGAGAGCAGCACCTAGACAGTAGGAGGGCAACAGAGAGAGAGACAGAGAGAGAGAGAGAGAGAGAGAGAGAGAGGGGGGAGGTTACGGGGTTCAGGCCTCACGAGAACAGAGCTCTGTTGAAGGGGGTTTGAAGATCAGGAAGAGCTTTGTCAAACAGGGTGAGAAGAGGAGGAGAAATGTTGTGTCCAAAAACTGTTGAGTAAAAACAAACTATTAATTTTATCATCTTTACTGTTTACTCATCTACACACAGTAACTCATCTGCTCTAGTAGCTTGCCTGATTTTGAGATTTCCACCTCTGGAAGATGAAGGTAAACAGAGTCTAAAGTTTGCATTTTAGGCATGTTAATGTTAAAACCGTAAAATGTCTTACTATAAATAACTTCCCTGTTGAAATTAAACTTGACATACATTACATCATCGGCCTATTTCCACATGGGTCCCCATCGACCATGCGCGTTCAACCAGAGATGTATGGGCTAGCTGTATGGACGGACACTTGCACCTTTCAGTAATCATTCCTTTAGAACGTGTTGACGAAAAGAATGTTTTAATGCTGATAGCATCATAAACAAACCTTGACATCTCACATAAACAAAGTAAACCCAATAACAACAAAGATTGATTCAGAAATGCTGGAGGTAAGTGAGAAAATACTTTTTTCTTTATCCTTTTTTTGGGTAATTTGATTTTAGCCTTTAACTCTTTCTTTAACATAGCATGAATGAATGGGGTGTTCATAGGACCGTGGTCCTCTGCGGCTGGACCGCTCCATCATCAGTCATGCTGTATGAGCAGTGCAGTGAATTCCTTGCCTATGCAATCAGTCCCAGAAAACAGCCGACACTACCTGCATGACATTTTACTGATGTCAGAGAAAAGAAATTGCACAGGAAATCATTTTACATCCAGTGTGGTCATCAAGGCTCCATATCAGCAGGTAGTGAAAATGCGGTTTGACGTGCTGAAACAACTAGAAGGAGGCGGACGGAGGAGACGGGGAGAAGAAGACAGAGTTACACCCGTTTAAAAAAGCTGTTTAACGCTTTACAGTACAACTTGGTTATTTATTTTAATTTTTTATGGCTACGCTGGGTTTGTTGTCAAAGTTAATTATACATATTTACAAATGGTTTTACAATATATTCTTCCATCTGTAGATAAATAAGAAACATTGTCTGATGTTTCTCATCCAATTAAATTTTAATCTGGTCTATATACATGTATGTATTCTCTCCAAGGCCATTGCATACATTATAATGGGACTGGATCACCTTCATGCACATGTGCACACTATATTATTATGTACACAGTAACCCCCCCCCCCCCCACCCCCAGTCTCTCTCTCCTTCAACCCTCCATTTCTTCACCTCCACCAAAAACATTTCACTGCGGCATTAAACTGTTTATTCAAGTGGTTTTGCATGATGAGAAAAAAAAAAAAAACATTACGAAGGCTCATAGATTCCTGCCTGTGCTGATATGAAAATACTGCAGTTGCTGGCTGCATTGTATTAAAACACTATTCTATAGAAATGCTGTGTGTATAAAAATAAATTTCACATTATACAATCTGGAAAGTTTCTCTTAACATAAACAAAGAAATGCGAGGTGACATTATGTTAGCAGAGGTAAGACATGCCTGAGCAGTGTTTTTGCTAAAGGGCTAGCTGTTATTTGCACTTGTGAGTTTGTATGTTTAAAGAAACTGCACACCTTATGACAAAAAGCAGAAATCATTGATACAAAACGCCATCACACAAGATGGTGATACATAAGAGTGATCACAGGGCCTCACTTCTCCTGACATACTGACTATACTGAAAAGAGATTTGATCAAGAGAGCCTTAAAATACCAGGAAAGCAAAGTGTACATCTTTCGTGTGGATGTGCCCGGTGGGAATTGAAGCAAAGGCACAAAATGTGTTTTTTCTTTCTGTAAAACAAGTTTGAACGCACAGCATCTAACAACCCAGCCCCCACATCCCAACCCACATCTACCGTTTCATTCCTCTCACAGACACTTTTATAATGATCCTCCAAACATGCCCAAGAGACAAGTGAGTCACTTAAAGACACAGACTTGTTACTCTACAAGTTATTAATTTGATCTGATGGTTTCGGGGTTCTGTCCTAAATATAGTCATCTGTCAGATTTTTGCAACTTGAAGTGAACTGTCTTTTTGTGTTTGAAGGCTGCTTATGTGTGTGTGTGTGTGTCAGTTTGTGTCAATGTCAATGCATGTATATACACAAACGCACACACACTACAGTCTGATCATGTGTAGAACTCTTGTGTATCTATTTTAGTTCTAAGATTTACAGTCACTGAATATGTGGTGTGTTCATGTGTCTGTTCGTCTAAATGAGAACACCAGAGAGTGAATAAAACTGTGAGTTGGAGAGTACAAGAATTTTAAGTCTAATTTCTCAGATATGTCCAACTGAATAGAAAACTATCACAATGATGATGATTTCTCTGGACTCGTCATTCAGCAAGTTCAAAACACAAACTATGTTTATCACATCTGGGCCGAGTTGATGCAGTAAATATAAAGTGAGAACCCTCACACAAGCTTTTAAAAAACCCCAAAGACAATCTCTCTCTAACTTTCACCTAATATTTATTAGAATTTAACTCAACCAGACCTCAAGACGAGTTGGACCATTGGAAAATAGAAGACCCAGTCCTTTTTGGATGCAAGGACAAACAGAATACTTTGACCATTTATACTGCTTCTTAAATTAAAGGCTTGAGATAGTACACTTTCATGTACAAGGTGTACACACATATACACAGATTACTGTAACTCCCTTCTTTTTGGTCTCCCTCACAAATACCTTCATAAAGTTCAACAAGTCCAGAACTGTTTTGTTTTCCTTTCGGCCAACTTACATAATGTTTTATTCACTGGTATTTGTATTGATCTTTTTGATACGGTTTTTTTTGTTGTTCTGTTTTCATCTGTGCTTTGTAAGGTGACCTTGAGTGCTGCCTATAGATAAAATGTATTTTTATTGTTATTCTTATAGTATTTTCTCTGGTGTGCTTTGTGAATTCCAGCAGAGAGGTCTTGTCCCAAAACATGGCAGCTGTGTGCTACCCCGAAAATGAAGGTTGCAACATGTGACCACAAATGTCGTCCACCTAAATATCTGCTCTCTGCTTTGCTCGATTAAATTGTTTTATTTCTTTTCTTTTTGTCTGTTTTGCAAAGGAAAATTGGCACCAACGACATGTCTCCCTTTCTTGGCCGCCATTTTCACAAGTTTCAAAATACGTTGGTGGTTTCTCCCCTGCTGCCAGGTAACCAGGACGGCAACTAATGAAGGGAAGAAGGTTTACATGCAAACTTTTTCGATGCACGTTGCATGACTTGTCTTATGCATCTAAAATAGCACAAGTTTAGAAACACACAAACTGCACCCCAGGATAAGTTTATTGTACTTGTTGGCATGAGGTGAATAATTCGGTGAGTGTCTTTGTCGACCGATGTTTCCTTGTACCACTGATCATGTGTTTGGGAAGCAGGACAGTGAAGATGGTATTTTTGGGATAATTCAGCGATGGCCTCTCCCTCTGTTTTCTCTTCCGCCAACATTGCACAGTGTTGAATCTAAGCTGCTCGCCCCTCTCTCTCTCTCCCTCTCTTTCTCTCCGTCTGTCTCCCTGTCAGACAAGAGCAGTAGAGAGTGCTGAATATGAGCTGGTAGCATGGTGAGTCAGCCAGCAGCTTTACATTTAACACATGCCAACGCTACCAGGACTGAAAAGGAACGCAGTGGGGGTGCTTTCTCTCCCTCTGTCTTGGTCTCAGTCGGTGGCTCTCTTCCTATTCATCGCCCTCTGTTCCTCTCTTCTCTTTCTTTCTTTCTATCTCATCTCTCCTTCCATCCTCCTCTCCCTCTTGCCATCCATTACCCATTGTCTCCCTTTCATTTTCTCTATTTTTGCCCTCCCCCTCTCACTGTCATCCCCTCCTTCTCCATCTCCCTCCCTCTCTGTAGTCTCCCAGTGGTCTTGCTGAGGGGCATATGCTGTTGCAGGGAGAAGGGGATGTCAGCTTGGATTTCAACACTGTCACAACAGGGGAACACACACATACACACACACATGCACATAGACACACACGCAGGTAGCAGGCACAGGAAGCAAATGGCTACTTATAAAATATGCTCCCACACACACACACATACAGTACGTGCACAGGCCTAGTCCTGTGCACGTACACACACATGTAAAAATGAGTCAAATGGCCACTTGTATAATATGCATGCACACACAGACACACAAACAGAGTGAAAATAGTCTCACCAGGGTAGAAAACAGTGCTTGTCTGCAAACTGCCTGACAGGCAGAAAATAGCCCTGTCTAAGGAGAGGCGAGGAGAAGGGAAGAGAGGGAGAAGAGAGGAAAAGAGAAGGGAAGAGAGGAAGAGAAAGAGGAGCTGTTTTTTTAAACAGGGGGAAAGGAAGAGTTTGAGGAAAGGAACTGGAGGAAGAAGAGACATTGAAAGTAGTGGTGGAAAAACAGAAGGACAGAGGAGAAGACAAGAAGAAAATGTGTGTAATGGATAACACCTGAGGGAAAACCAACACCAATAGCATACAACTAAGTGAATGACAGTTTGTTCCTCTCATCCCTCTCTCCTTACCATCCTTTTCCTGCCACCCTGCTCTTTTGTTTTCCTCTCTCGTCCATCCAGCTGTTCTCCCTCCTCCCCTCAGATTCTCTCTCTCTCAGCTCCTGATATGGTATCTATGACCTTAGCTTAGTACAGCATGGTCACACTGGCCTGACCAGAATCCCATTACTGACACCCTTCATGTGTAACATAACGGCACGGTGTGTGTGTGTGTGTGTGTGTGTGTGTGTGTGTGTGTGTGTGAGAGAGCCTGTATACATGCGTGACATTGCCCTTTCCATAGCAACAACAATATTATGTGTGGTGCGTTGCAGACAGACACAAGCTGACACACACATAAACACCAGGACACGGACAAACATACCCACACTGGAGGACACAGAGACGTAGATGAATACCAAACTGAACGCAGTTAGTCACAAAAACGTAACAACACACATCTAACCACAAACCCACACACACTTTCCAGAATTATTCCATCCTTATTATTACAGCTCCCTTCTCTGAAGTTATTAATCCTCTTAATTGTTTTTTTTTGCTCGAAACATTTCCGTCTGGGAGCCAAGCTCATTAAAACAGCACTCATGTGGGTACGGACCAGAAAAAAAGCCCTCTGAAACAATCTGTGACTTGACGCTTAGTTTAAAGCAGCAGAGAAGTTTACACGAAACATTTATTTCCCCTCTCACATTACACACAAGTTTTTAAATCCATCGCTTAAACATTTATCCAACATCCTTTGCTGTAGCTTAACACATTTGCTGTGGATGAGGAGCATCTGCTTGATTGCAGATGAAGGTTGCAGGGTGGATTTAAATCAATAGCAAAGTTTGCTAATAGAAAAAACATACATAAAACAAGGCTGGGTTAAATAACCCTCAAACGGCTATGATTTGAAATTGATGTTTAGTTTAACAGTGCTATACTGTATTTGTATTGGGAATTTCCATAAAGTTGTTCAATTATACAAAAACAAATTTTTCTAAATCAAGAATTATCAATTCACATTTTCATGGCCCCATCAATCAGTCACAGAGCTTAAGACAACAGCAGCCATCTAAAAGTTCTATCTGAAACTTGATTTCACAATCAGGGGCAGCACAAACATTTCCAGGTCAAGCTAGAATGAGTCAAGCCTTGCTTCAAAACCATGGTAGATCTTCAAAAAAGTCAAATAATTCCCTGTGAGCATCATTTTTTTGTTTTAGCTTGTTTCAGCTTTTGAAGTATTTATAAAAACTGCTTTGAAATTTTAAAAGAATAATATTATAAGTTGCCATTAGGACACAAAGACTCCCATGTGGTGAAAGACCCTCTGAGGGCCCATACTTAAAGACTACAGGAGTAATTAGAGTTGACTTTAATGGGAGAATGATTTAGATTTCACTGGGTGATGTTGAAATTGCTGCATCAGCTCCATTGTGGCCATATTGTTTCTGTTATAAGGATGTAACTGGCAGCCATGATGCATTTTGTCACAACACTCTGGGTCAAGTTTAGGGATCACATTTACAGAATGTTGTATAAAACACGTTCGGACCTGATGCTCAGTAAAACAATACATCGGGATTTCTGTGTCCTTAGAATAGACTTCGGGGAATTGTTGCCCTAATAAAAAATGGAACAATGAAATTTAAATGCAACCACAAATGCATAGATTTGAATAAAACTCACAGTAGAGACTTATCAACATGCAATACTGCAGAAAGCGCCCCATGGGTCACACTCAAAGCTTCTTATCTGACCATATATTATGTTCCAGCATACAGATCCAATATGGTGGCTGTCAGATTCAACAAGGTTGGCTGATTTTTCTGCAAATTATTTCCAATGATTAATGGTCTTATTACTATCGCCGCCCCTCCCTGCTCCTCAAACGCACACGAGAGAGATACAAGTGTATGATTAGAGGGCTAGAAATGAGAGGAAAGAGAGGCAGGGCAGAAAATGGAGGGAGACAGAAGATGAAGAAGCAGAATGAGGAGACGAACACTGCCTGACAAAACTAACATGAAAGTGATCTTACAGTGAATGGGGGAACTCTTGCGTCGTTACACTGATTGATTCATTTTCTAACCGTCTTACAGCAGCTCTGGGATCTTTTACTTTTTAGGCCAAATGAATGAGGAACAAGGTTTTTTCGGCCCAAATACTGAAACAAAACCAGAATGAAAAACCATGTGAATCAAGGTTTTTGCAAAAAAGGATGAATTAGAAGGAGAACAGATCAAAATGTGCTTATCACTGTCAAAGTAGCTGTGATAACCACAACTGCATTATCGCTGCTTTAGTTCTTGAACTTTCCTTTTGGCAGGTGGTAAATAACTAATTTAAACAATAAACCACAGGACCAAAATAAACAAATAAATAAACAACAGACGCGTACTCCGAGCAGAGTTTGGCATTTAAATGTTCTACATAATACAGTGTTCAGTGGGAGAAAATGAACTAATTTACTCAATTTTTGTGCATTTCATTGTATGTGTGAGGATACGTGTCTCCAGGTGTGTGTATTCATCTGTGTTTGTGTGCGTCAGGCAGCATGCTCCGTTAGATCGTGTCTGCGTGTCAACTTTTCATGTTGTTCAAACACCTGTAAGGTTTTGCAGAGAAGCTCAACGTGCTGAATTCTTGACTGGAGGAATAAGATGATTTTCGTTTTTTTTTTTACCTTCAGACTCTTGTTAAAAACACGTTTTGTGTTGCAGAGATCAACTGACTCCTGCTCCCGGAGGGAGGGGTTCATTTAGGGTAACCTAACATCTGCTCCCTCTGTTTGCATGATGTGATATGGCATTTTCATGGTTTGCTGAGCACAAACTTCCTTGTAATTGGTTTGCTTTCCTCTTAGCGAAATGCAATGACCCCTGTTGTTGGTGATTGCCTACAAATAAGAGTGTGGAGAGATGCTGCTATTTGCAAAGGAGTTAATCTACATTTGCTTTCGATACATGGAAATGGTGCTGTAGAGGATTTGTTTCCGTTATAACATAACCACAAACATATGACATTGATATGCAACCTCAATTGTCTAACTAAATTATACTAAATAATCCTTTATTGTATTCTGATAATGTGAATTTTGTGTGTTTTCTCATCACCGCTCTGAACTTTGCAGTTGAACAAACACTAGTAAGATGATCATTTATATCATCACATTTAGAAAAGGAACTCACTGTTTCTGTTCATTACTTAGTGTTAAATCATCTTCTTGCTCAATTAACACTTTCACTTGATAAACACGTTCATTTCATTTCTTTGCAGATACAGAATCTAGAATATTTGCAAATATAACAACAAAATGTAAAGCTCCTCTTAGAAACTGTGGTTTATATTGTTGTCTAAGTCCTGTTTTGTGAGAGTAAGTGTGGAGGGATATGGAAAGTGGATTCCTGCTGTGCTGAACAGACGCTCAGTCTTCAGCAGAGCAGAGAAGCAGAACCTAGCAGGACAAGTAAAAGTGAATAACTGGCCTCACTAATGCAGGATTACAAATCTAAGGAATTAGATGAACAACACAAAGTGCTTAAACAAGCAACTCTGTCTTTCTGCATTACTGCAGCACAGCACTGAGTGAGGAACTGCAACAAACTCTTGGCCTGAGTTTAATGTAACCAGTTGTGTTTCAGTTTTTCTCCCTGTGCACCTGTAAACTGCTCCGTCATACAACTCTCTTAACACAACTGCAAAGGTTATTAAGGTGGAAACTTAACTTAACTCTGCAAAACTTAACAATTTGACTTAATCTGACTCAATTGTGTGGACAGGGGAAAGCTCATGATCGTCAAAGACACTGTTTCAGGAGCAGGTTTTCTTTTATCAACAAGAACAGATCCAGTAGTTGTTCAGCTATGGACAGAAAAATCTAACGTTCAATGTTTTACGGCATCAAAATAACTTTTGTTTGCAAACAATTATGTGTATTTTAAAACAACTTAGATGTACAAAGCTGATTGAACAGTTTGTCGATATAAGCCTTTCACAGAGATATCTCTTTACCTTTAAAACGTTTACATTTTACTATATAATTGGTTGCATTTGTGTTTATACTAAAGTTTATGGCAAAACTGTAAAATATCAAGCCTCAATTACATTTCTCAGTCAAGGGGTTTGATAATTACATTTACGCAATCACTGCTAATTAGTTTGTGTGTGTGTATGTGTTAATGACTGAGATATATTTTTCATGTAGATCACACAGGAATGATGTAAGTACAACGAAAATACAATTTACTTTTGGAGAAACATTTCTTATATGTGAAAAGAGGATGGCAGGGAGGCAAAGGGAGAAGAAGAAGGAGTCAGTCATGACAAAGGCAGACAGAGGGTGAGGTAAAGAGGGAGTGGGGTGAGGCAGAGACAGTGGAAGGAATGGAGGAACAGATGACTATGAGTAGAAAGGTGTGATGCAAGGAGCAGGAGGAATCTCTAATTAGTTTTTTTCAGCTCAAACTTCAATAACTCACTGACCTTAATAAACAGATGATATAGACTCACACATACATACACAAATCCATGGCTGCGAGCGCACACACACACACACATGCACAATCTCAAACACGCACGCATAGTGTGATGAAAGTGTTACCTCAGCATTTTCCAGCTAAATGTACTCATTAGCCTAGTTGCACATGGCTGCCTGAGAAAACAACAAAGTCAGCTGCAGAAAGCACAGAGCATTCATCTAGGAGGCTGTCAGAGTGGGAGACAGAGAGCAGAGGTCTCAGCACTACCACAATCTCATGGCTGCATTATTTTCTCCACAACCGCTTTTTTTTTTTTTCAAAGACCAAGTCCTCACACGCGGCCCCAAATAAGTCGTCATAATGAAAGCTAAGCATCATTTTCTATTGACACTGCTAACAGTTCTAACCAGGTTTATTTTCTCGTTTAAATTTTGTGTCAAAAATCAAATTCCAGTAAGTCCAGTAGGTGAACCAACTCTGGTTGAACTGGAATTTGAGCAAAGCAGTCGACCTCACACCTCTGGAACCAAACATACATGCAGGATTTGTACGATGCGGCATCTCACCTGACGACTTTTACCAGTCAGAAAGAATTAAGCATATTGCATCATCTGAGAACTATGGTGCCGCATTTGTAGAGGTGTAACTGGTGTAGGCCCTTAAGTTGGGCATGTGTACCGAACAAATGCAGCCACTGCACAAGTTGAACTTGTAGTGTGTGCCGGACACAATTTGAAACTTGCAAACCAAGCTCCTCATGGGATTTGAGCTGCCTCTTGCTAACAATACAGACCTGGGAAAAAACTGTAACAAATACCACCTGTGTTGTTATGGCAGCAGATATACTTGGTATCAAGAACACAAGTTACAAAGACATGTTGAAAGTACTTTTTTAAAATGTATTCCACAAGTAGGCTTCAGCCAGTTGCAGCTGCGTTACAGACTTATAGAATAACAGTTACATTCTATTAGGTAAACTACTGTTCAGTTTTTTTTAAATCAGTTTAATGTTTTTATATTTCTACATAAGATTTTTGTGAAAAAAAATTGTGTTTCCAAGATTTAAAGTTGTACATTCATGAGGAAAAAATATGTATAAGAAAAAACAAAGGTGTGTTCTCTGAGTTTATAAAGTTATGAATTGAGTAATACTCTCTGAGATTAGAGCCGAAGTGTTACAAGAAAGTAAGACGCCAGCATTTTCTATGTACTACATCTGCACTAGACGACCCAATCAAATTCAATGTGTCAGGTTTCCATCTCAGTCCATCCTTCTAGAGACACGAGAGGCTGGAACCAATTCCAGTGCACACCGTGTGAAAAGCAAGTCAGTGACAGGTCTAGCATGCAAACAGACAGACAAGCCATCACACCTGCACACAGGAGTCTCAAAGGCAATTGACCTCTGAATTAAAAAAAAGAGAAAAGAGAATACCCAAAGAGTAAGAGTAACTGTGAGACAATATAAACAATCGGTACCTGTTCACGCCCTGTTCCTGTGAGCTGACAGAATCAACCACTGATCCACCAAACCATCCATCCCTTATTCAAAGTGCAGCAAAGAAATATGCACTGACAGGGAGAGGAATGTGTTACCTGATCTGCGTCATCATAGTGCTGAGAAAACTTTTATTTATGTTTTTATCATGTGATGCACTCTCACTCATGCTGCAAGATATAATTGTATCAATTCACAGGTACATTCTGTGTTCTGTATAAATGGCAGATCGCTGCATCTCTTACTAACCAAAGGCAAACTGAGGAGCACAGCCCTTTCAAACTGCCGTCTGTATTTAGTGAAATGTTGGACTGTCTCCCACACTCAGCTCCAACAGTGCTGTTCTTCTGTGGCAGCGAAGACAAGACGACCATCTGATTCCGAGGCCGAGCTTCTGGCAGGATCTGGTGGGCAAGAGGGGTTCGTTAGTGTTTCTGATTGTGTGTATTCTGGTCTCACATGAAGCTTCAGGCTAATGTTTGAGGTCAGGAAACTTGTGGTTTCGATGGGACAGAGAGCAGTGATGGACACACGCAGAGGGAGGAGAGAGAGAGACTGAGTACGTTAGTAATGTAGCTTGTAACTTCCACTTGTAATTAAAACTTCTACAGCCTTTCTGGACTGTGAATTGGGTCCTTGGAAAACTTTCTGCCCTTTAAAACCTAAACTAAAGGCTGAGGCTAGGTGGGCATCAAGAGTCTGGATCAAGCTTGCTCACTAGACAGGTGGACGTTTTCCAAGAGGTTGAATCAGGCGTGTAGACAGAAAACTGGAATACGGTCATATATTTAGCTTATTTAACTAAAGACACCCTGGATACCAGCAGAACTTAGCCGTCTCAAAAATTAGGCGGACTTTACTGTTGGATCTCTCAGCCTTCGAGTTGTGATCAGTCACTTTGTGCACGTCACAACTGACTCCATCTTGATTCAGCACCAGTGATCCAATCACCGACATATCACCCCCTTCAGGGCATGTAACACATCAATTCACAAGATGAGATACATATAATCTAAAGTACCCACTATCCTCAACCAATTAATTACACAATTATTGCAAATCAATCGTAAATACTTGGTCTTGCCGTGATTAAAACACTGACACAAATGAAACTTGGTGGAGGGATGTGGGTCAGAGAAGAACCCATTACATCTTGGTGCGGTTCCAGATCAGGAGTCAGATACAGAATTTTGTTTCACTTTCTTTAACATTATGAGAGAGTTTCTCAACATTTTCAACACTTTCCCAGAGAACAATTCATGAATGTTGATGGGGAAATAAAATCTGGGATCTTTAGGGGAGTAATATCTACGAGTCTGTGAAATTTGGTGCAGCTTGATTGAATTTAACCGTTTTAACGAAAGTGAAATTAATCTTATTAAATAGACTGTATTCTGGAAATACACCTTTTTAAGTAAGTAAATGAGTAAAAATGAATAAATTAAAGAATCTGTATTTATGACATTAGGATAAAGTGGAAAAATAAATGCCTTCAAATGCTTTTTACTTAAAAGGTTAAAGCAACAGTGCATTAGTAGAGTATTTAGGTTTTTAGAATCGTTGGCTGTTGATCATTAAGTGTCATGATTTAAAAATGTTACAAGTTTAACATTTAAATGGTACCTTTCTTATCTACTGTATAGTCATCCAGTATTAATCAAAAATTGTAAACAGGCTTTTCAATGTGATTTGACTGAGGTGTACAATATATGTATTGGCATAGAATTGAACTTTCATTAAACACATTTGCTAGATTTGAAGTATAGATTATGAAAATGTCTGGTCGATTTTAAACAAAACTGTTGAGCTACATAAACATTTTCATCCTCAGCAGTAATTAACTGGTTCTTGGTGAACTATTTGGCCAAATCCCAGGTGTATAAAATAATTGAGGCGTTCAGAGGTCACAGTCATTATTTATATTCACATCCAAACACAGTCATTATTCCAAAAGGTGTATTTACATATTTTAAGAATAAGAGGGTTTAAGCATTAACACTACTGAAAATGTGGGATATGTATTAAGTCCGTATTACTGGTTCCATTGCCAAGTCTTGATTGTTTGAAATATAACCGACACGCTGATCCACACCATAAACAGACACTGGGTGGGATTCGTTTTCCAGTCTCAGTGTGATGTGATTTAAAGGTGAATGCTTTTTGATTATGAATAAGAAATATATTTATTTACGTTATGATTGAGAAACGTGGTATATTAATTGAGACCCAGTGGTGGTGCGATAATTGCAGAGTTAAATTTATTCATATTCATTACTCCATAATGTGCTGTATATATAATCTGTGAGAGCCGAGCTGGAGATGCAAACAAGCTCCCAGTGAAATGTTTTAATTGGCCTGTTCTATTTCCATTTCAATGGGATATCCCCTCCCCTCCTCTCCTCTCCTCCTTTGTCCCCACCACTTCTCTCAAGTTGTCCTATCTGATATTTGACATGTTGCAGCTCGCCCTGCTTCCTGTTAATGGATCGTTTAACTCCACAATTTGGAGCCGTACGGTGCACGGGGAGATAAAGACGAGTGATTGTGAATAAGGGAGTTTGTGTGCCACTGGATGCAGCAGGACAGGGCTAGTGCCGGAAGTTGAAAGAGGAGGAGATGGCGAAATGAAAGGAGAGACATGAAAGGAGTTGAGAAAAAAGTTGAGATTTCATGAATACCGCAAGTGGAGCTCTGGCAACTGAGATGAGATGTGCTTGTGATCAGATATCATTCCAGACTGACGCCACCCAAACTGTAATCCAAAGTGATTCTCAGCAGGGCCGTCTTATCACCACTGCAATTCAAACATCAAGGCAGGTTGGAGTTTGAGGGTTTTAAAACTTTGTCAAAATTTAAAGCTATTTTAGACTAGTGTGATGTATAATTTGTAACAGTATTCACACTGAGTCTTATTGAAAGATTTTCACAGTCGCTCTCGTTAACTGTGAGCAAATTGTGAATCGTGAATACATTTGGGAAATGCAGATAAAACCTGAACCTGAAACACAGGAACAGAATAATCATCCAGTATGATGTAAATCAAGTGATCTGAGAGAAAACTAGGCTCCTGCACTTCCTCCAGGCTCTGTTTACAGCCTTGGGGAAATCTGGCTCATGACGGGAGACTTTGACCAATTACAGGGCCATTCAGAAAGAGGGCACTTCTATTGGCTGTGAAACTGAGCAGCTGCATGTGCATGTCTCTGAATTGGAACCCCTGCACTGAATCAATGGCAGATCATCTTGCAGGATAGGTCACTAATTCCAGCATTGGCAACAACTGTCTGAACTTCAAAGCAACCCAAAAATAAATGCAATAAAACTTTGGTTATTTGTCACATGTATGAAGTGCATGTATCTGCTTGTCTAATGGAAGGTCTTCAGGAAAGTGAGACGCCATCACAAATTATTTGTACTTCGTGTCCTGGGGATGAGAATCAACTATTTTTCTATAGGGATGCCACCTCCTGCAACTTTATTAATGCGTAAACCTGAGCCAGGAAATAAAAACATTGTTACTGCTCATATTTAATTGAAACTTCAAGCTTGGAAAGTGATAACTTAAAGCATAAACAAAACAAAAAAAAGGAATAAAAGAATTTCATGGAGGGGATAATTAAAATGGTGGGGGGTGAATTCTAAATGCAAACAAAGATCTGAGAGTTTTCATTTAAGATATAGCAAGAACTACCAAAATGCTGTAAACAAAACCACAGAAACTGTTTTAAAATACAAACTTGAATTGATTTTTAAACAATAAGAGAAAGCCTTTAACAAATAGAAATTCACAAGAAAAGAAATGACACTAATAACACAACCCAAAGAAGGGAAAAGTCAATAACCTCATGGAAAAAAGCACGGAAGCAGCGACATTCACAACTTCTCAATGCTGGAGTCCCATCATGTGTGCACCAAAAGTACCTAACAGATATTTAAATGCAGATGAAGAGGAAAGAGAGGGGAGGGGCATATGGAAAAGAAGGAGAGATAGATTAAAGTGAACAAGGTGGTGAGGGAAGATAACCCTGTCCTGTCTCCTGATGCAAAACTCCTCTTCCATAACTTCCCCTGTTTTTGTTCTTTTTCTCCGTTATGCATTTCACTACTTTACTACAATACTTTTCCTTTATTCCATCAATCTATACACTGTTCCCCTGTTTTCTATCCTTCCCGGCCTCTTGTTGAACCCTTTAACCCTCATATTTCTCACTCCAGCTTTCTCCCCTCATTTTCCCCTCCTTACTGCGATGGATTCCCTCATTCCTCTTCTTTTTTTTTTTAACCCTCTGCCCCCTTTGTCATCCCTCTTTCTCCTTCCACCTCGGTTTCTCATCATCCGTTACCCCCTCTCTCTGTTCGTCTGTGTGTGCCCTGCCATTCACGAGCTGCCCCGGGCTCAGACATATGGTGCTCTGCTCTCTGCTATTGTCATCCATTAACACAGTTGTCAGTGGAATTACAGGCACATAGCGCAACATGCCAGGCTGTGTTTTTGATTCTGATGCGGGAGACAAAACGAGGCGGCGAAAAGACGTCAGGTGTCCTAAAGGCAGAGAAGAGAAATTCGGTGTACTGCAGTTTAAACATTAACCCGTACAAAAAATAAATAAATATAAATAATGCTGCTTTTAGTTCATTCACTAGCTATCTAAACAATGTATACCAAGTTAATGAAAATGTTGAACTTCCCTTTACTGTGATAAAATAATATGCCACATCCAATTGGTATATCAAGTATTTAAATCTCTACTGCACTAAGCAACAGCTACAATGACTAAACACACAAATAAAAGACCGGTACACATTCGGCATCCGAGAAAGAGGGTCACAATGTTTAAGTGACACTCTGACAAACACTCCAACACTCAACACCCGATGGTCGAGGGGGACAAGGTCTGGTCCTTGACAGAGGACGACAGCTGCTGTCAGCTTAGATTTTAAAAAGCCGCAGTTTTATCGCAAATTCAACAGATGCCAGAGTAATGAAAACATTGATCACGTCTCTAACGATGTTAAAAACAAAAAGAAAACAATTATATCCCGGTGAAAAAGCGGCATCATACACGTAGAAGAAACCGACAAAGATGTCAAGAGAGGTTGTGGTGATAAGAAGCAACAACAACAAAATCACATGAACTCTGCAGCTGTGTTAGTACGTCACTGTCTGCTCCACCTCTTGTTAATAAATAGATTTCTCACTCATAATCAAAAAGGATTCACCTTGATGGTCCATCCCACTGATACTGAAAACGACACCAAACTTGTGCTGTGCAACTTAACCCACTAGTGACCAGGACGTTAGGCAACCTTTGAAATGGTTTCTTCATGGCCAGCTAGCTACAGTACATTGTTATATTAGCATCCCTTTTCACAAATGTAAAACGAAGGTTTAAGGTCGATGGCTGTTTTCTAGTTTAGCACCAGATCCTGTGATTTCACATTTGAGGTTTCGTATAGAACAGGACCGGAGGCCCATCCACTTTCAACTGCACCAGCTGGTAGTTCTGTAGGTATTGATTTCCCAGGGGACTCGCCCAATTTCTGGCTTGTTACAAAAAGAGAGAAAACAAACAAAATAGTTCCTGAAAGCTCTATGAACCTCTGCTCTATGCTCACTGACTGAAAATGACGTAGACACTTGTGCTTTTCTTTCCACATTCAACACCAATCGTTTCACTGCAGCGTCACAGCACAGTGAACACAGCTGCTGCTCAGAACACGTTTCATGGCCTAGGTTTGATTCAGGTGTGCCAGTCAGCGAGCAGTGGAAATGCTGCTAATGAATTCAGCTAACTTGCTCATTAGATCCCCCTTACTTACACACACACACACACACACACACACACACACACAGACCACTGCAATGTAACTGTTAGTAAAGCTGCTTTAAGTATGATAAACAGTTTGTATATCGATATGATTCAAAGCTTCTTCAAAGTCTGCTTTTACATCATAAATGTACAAAAGATGTATTTGATCTCGTACAACCTGGATTGGTGCTTGAAAGAAATCAAGATGTGGGCTTTGTGTACAACATAAAAAACAAGATGTGGCCATTCTGATTAGACGCCTCTGTCAGACATAAAAGTAAAGTTTGCATCGTTTCTGTCAGCAACAGCCTTGATTACCGTCAGCCTGATTAGACTGGATAGAAAATCACAGCACTCACACTCACACACACGCAGACAAACACACACATGCACGCACACACACACTTCTAAGAAGTTCTAATTAAAGTGGTTGTGATGACAGAGCTCTGGGTGTGATGTACAGTATTGCACAGCAGACAGTATCACAACTGTGTGTGTGTGTGTGTGTCATTGTGTGCGTGCGTTTGTCTTTGTGTGTGTGTGTGTGTGTGTTCAATTTCCGTATTGCTCATGTTGTGGGGACCTCAATCTTTCACATTGCGGGGACCTTTTTCCCTTTGGCGTCAAAAATCAAGTTCCCTTTTTCCAAATCATTACGTTTTAAGGTGAACACAGGCTTCAATTGTGGAGTGGGTAGAAGTCATGGTTAATGTTGGAGCACGTCTGCAGAAAATGAATGTAAGTCAATGAAATGTCCTCTCAAGTCATGGAGACCTGAGTATGAAATACAGGCACAAAGAGAGGGAGTGTGAGATAACGGCTCTATAATAATGTGTCCATAGGGAACAGCAGAGCAGAGAGCTGTGACAGCTTGTCCGCCAGCAAACTGTCAGTTACACAAACACACTCATACACACAGACACACATGCACCGAACGAGTCTAATCAAACCTTACAGTCGTTACATCTGATCCGATGTCAAAGTCCTGTTTAATGATATTTTTACTTTGTTATGTGGTATGCGGTGGAGATGTGGGAATTGTGGTTGTTTGTGAGATAATATGAAGCAGCCGAGTGGGAAACAGGTTTTTAATGACAACTTGACAGCTGATCTCTAATTTGCAACACAAGAGCACCAATCGGCTGCAGCTGCTGCAACAGCAGTGATGCAGGATAGATGCCACTTTATGAAAACAGGTAGATGGTAAAGTGAGAGGTAGGCAGCCAGACAGACAGACAGACAGGTAGGAAGATAGAGAGACAGACAGACATACAGGCAGACGGACAGGCAGACAGAGCCCGGGGGGGCGTGTTTGCATCTCTCCTTCATCGTCTGCAGGTTTTGATTCTGTTTGAAGTTTTCCTTTCCTGCGATGGGTTTTGTTAAGTCTTGTCAGATTGTTCTCTCGCTTCTTTTCCCTGAGTTGTCAGGACAAGTAGTCTTTAATCTTCCCTATCTACCATATCTGCAAAGAAAAGACAAATACAGCTCTTTTCCTTTTTTCCGCTCGAAATAAGATGACACCCACCGGCTGTGTCCATGTTCCAACAATCTGAGGCTCCCTTTGATACCATAGTTGTTAGGGCGGATGTTAAAGAAAGTGACATTTCAGATCTTTAATTGTGTGAGCAGACAGGAGGTATGTGGAGGAGAAAATTAAATCATTATTTCTGTCTTTACATTATTTCACTCTCAGCTGGGAATTAAATCACACGCAGGCTTTTTGAAAAATTACACATTAAACAAAACAAATCTGTAGACTGTCGAGTTTGCATATCTAAAGGAAGGTTATATTGTTAAGCAAGAGATTTCCGAATCATATAATACATACTTTGCATATAACAACTGTTACAGAGTTTAAATTCTTTCTTATGAGTGAAAAATGTAACTAATATCATATTGCAGAACATAATATTACTCTTCAAAAAGTCTGTAGAAGTAATCATGTTTCTTAGTTTAAAACAAAAGAGTGCTTTAATGGAATACTAAAGTAAGTATTCTTTCTGCTGCTGTTAACAACAGTTTAATGAGCAAATGTACAAACTAGAATGACCCTCAGTAGAGAGCATACCGCTGCCAAGGCCCAATAGTCTCCTTAAATTCAATCAAGCTGACCCAAATTACACAAACGTATAGAAATCAGTGAAAATATCCCCGAAAAATGCCCTCGAACAATCTTCAACTTACTAAAAAGAGTTTAAAACTGGTTATCAAACAGTTTTATATAAATGCTGCCTCTTTTGCGATCTAAAGTAAAGGAGACACTCAGAGAGAAAATTGTTGATACAACCTTGCCGGAACCAGCGTTGAGGTCAGACAAAACCATTTACAGCAGGGTTAGTGTATGAACTGTACCCAAACAAAATTTGAATGTTGTCATATTAAAGTTATCAATCATACAGAAACAAAAAGATGCGTTACCTCATCGCTATGCATCCTTCGATTAGCCGTGTGTCTTCTGGTCACTCCTTCCAAAACCAGATTGAGGTTTTAATGACAGGAGACAGTGGAAACACTATTTCTTTTATCCACAGAGGTGCCAATATCAACGGAAATGAAAAAGTCCTATTTCTATTCTGAACCATAGTACATCCTTCCACCAAGTTTCATGGTCCTCTGTCCAGTAGTTTTTACTTTATCTCGTGTTACTAACAAACAAATAGGGATGAAAACATAACCTCCTTTGGCGAAGGTAACTGTTACATTTCGGTCATCCTTGAAGGTTGTCAAATTGTAGGAGGATGGATTACAGCTGTAAACTGGATGGACAATACATCATTCTTTTTTGAACAAACATTACTCATACCATGTTTATATTTGGTTATTTAGTAGTGGACAGTAGAGGAGAGAAAACCGTATGGGGCTCAACTGAAGTGGAAACTACGCAAGTGCAGAGCAGAGAGAGGCGTCATTGAACATCCTAATCTTCAGTGACTTTGTAGGAAAGATCTGGAATCCTTGACCGTTAAAGTTAATCTCATCATAATATGGGTCTATTTTCCAGCTCACAGTTTGCTGACAGAGGAAATCATCATGCTGAGGAGAAACCGAGCGTTCACACTTCAAATTACTGGTGACCCCGAAGCGCACACACACACACACACACACACACACACACACACACACACACACACACACACACAATAGAAAGACAAGTGCACAATCGCACGCCCACACATTAACAGAGAAAGAGATACAGTAAATGAACAGATGTACAAAGAGCACATGCTGACATGCATATGCAATCATGCAGTCATGAACATGCACATATGGACACAAAACACACAAACACACACTTATGTCCATACCCCAAAACACTACCCTGCAGTTTAGTGCATTTATTATTAGTAAACCTAATAAGAGTAATATTGAGGAAAGTTGTTGACCGTGTGCAGCACGATCAACAAAGGCAGGTTTTCTCCTTAAAGATACTACCAAGATTATCTTTATTCACCTACATGTATCTAACGACCCCTAAACAATACACTATAAACAGAACAGCTTGTAGATGTTGACATGCTACAACCTAATTATTTCCATATATTCATCGTGTGATCCTTACATGTCCACACTGCCTGTTCACATGCGTAGGAATGTAAATAACCGGACTTACAGCTTGCTTTAGGAACAGTCAATATGTGCCGGGTTGTTGCAGAAAGACCTTGTGCAGTCAAGGAGGGATTTTGAGTTTCCTTTCTAACAATAAGAAGAGCAGTTCTCTTGGAAAGTTTTCTTGGTCTCATGGACCTCTACTTGACCTCCAGCATCCCTGTTATCTGCCATTTCTTCTTTACATTACAATCTGAGCAAGCAGCTCCCTGAAAATGGTTTTCTATCTCCTTCTATTCTTCTCCTACTTTGTGGGAATCAGCTATGTTATTTTTGTGCTGGGCAGCTGCTTAGATGAGCCCATTGCTGCCGATTGCTGGGACCAGATTCCGAGTATTTATAAAGCGTTGCATCACTATGTCTTTCCAAGTGATGATCGTCAACGAGTCATATTCCTACCAGGCTAATTAAGGTGTGAGACCTTGGTAAAAGTTTTCTGACAGCTCCAATCTAATGCTGTGCCCAACCATCTGCATGGTGCTCCTTTCGTTTTCAAAACAAAAACCATACATTAATCTATAATCTAATATTGAAAATAATTACTTTATGCCTTTTGAAGATCTGTTCATTTTCTACTCACTTAACTATACACAGATATTTTTTACTTGGTGTGCCCAAACTCTTTCAAGCCCCTGTAGACACAGACAAAGTATAAGCCTCACACACAGGGGCTGGGCCACTGTAGGAGAGAATGTGGCAAAATGGGCGAATTCAGAGGGAAGCAGAGTGCTCTGAAAACCCCCGACAATATGGAGAGCTACTTAGTCAAGGTTATTATTGTACACAGTCTGTGCCTGTGTGTGTGAATGTTCCTGTGTGCTTATGTATGTGTGTGTGTGTCTCGTGAAAACAATAGGGCAGATATGTTCAGTTATACCAGAGTACAACCTTTAGGTGTCTGATAGAAGTGATGACCGGAGATCACAGCGGCTCCAAACCTCTGCCTGGCTTCGCTCAACACCACTCTACGTTATTTTCTACACTTGTAAATTCAGCAATGTAAAACTACATCAAGCACTTACTTATTCCAGTCAATATTCCAGAGTAGAACCATGCATAGTGCTGCCACACATTGATAATGGGGAAGGTGTCCTTGAGCTGATCTAAAATTAACACACAGCACATACATGTCTGAATTTGCATGTTATTTTGAAGAAGAGAACAGATTGTGTTGCCGTATATAGTTTGTGTTCACATCGTCAATACGACAATGGCATTCAGAGAGACCATTCCTCCACCAGAGCCCAACAGTTCCCTTGAGAAACCACATTTAAGTTCACTCGATTCAGAGTTGTATTTGCCTCTGCACTAAATTGCATACCCTCATACATATCCGTTCCATAAACACGACCTAAACATAACTAAAATGTTGAAAAACCCACATATCTTGCAATATAAAGACAGTGGAGAAAAATAAAATCTGGATCCACCACTTGATCCAGTCTCACACCAAAATTTAATGAATGTTTTCCTTGGGTAATGAGTATTTTTTTGTGCAATCCTGTCAAATATCAAACAAACAAATGCAATCATATTTGAGATTTTTAATTGAAAAACTGTGATTCTTGCTAGATGTGATGGGATGAGAGATTATAGGCCCTACACCTGCCTGGAAATGGTTCACGTGATATTATGTATAAATAAAGCTGGAAATTCAAATGGTTTCAAGTAAATCATATTCTTTAAAAAACATACATGACTATAAGAGCTTATACCCTGAAGTAAAAAGTCACATTTTGGGGACTGTGATGACATTCTGTCCATATGTTCAACATTATCAAAAGAGTTAATTTTCATAATGGCCAACATCCTGTTTTGAAAAACAACTTATGTGGTCTCCCAGCTTCCCTCCCAATAAACATGTATTGAATATATAATAACCTGCTATAAACTGTGACTATGAATTATGAATACACCCGTGCGATCATTTACAACACAACAGAAGCTCCCTTTAATGCGTTTCTGCTCTGCACTGTAGTACGATTAAATCATAACTCAAGTGTAACAAAACCACTGGAGACGGGGATTCCTTACAGCCTGAGTAAAGACAGGAGTGGCTCTGTGCTAATGGTTTGGATGCACAGTCTACAAATCCCCGCCTGGCGATTTCCTGTTGGCGATCAAATGTTAGAGAGATGATTGATCTCAAGTTCACTCCAACAGCTACGCCGGGAGGGAGCGAGGGGAGGAAAGAGAGCGAGACAAAAGGCTGTGTGGAGAGAGAGAGAGAGAGAGAGAGAGGGTGAGAATGCAGTTGGGGTCGAGAAAGAGAGAGATAAGCAGCATGTGTGAGCCTCTAACCACCAGCTGACACTCTTCATCTGTTGTGTTGTGTCTGCACGGCTGTTTCACCATCGTCGCACTGTGGGTTTGTCTGAATACATCAAAACAGCCAGAAAGAACAGAGAGTGAGAGGGAGACAGAGGGAGAACGAAAGAGCGTGTTCTTAGAGAGACTCCGGCATCAGCTTTCTGTCTCACTTTCTCATTCTTTCATTTCACTCTGTGTAATATAATTTTCACACTCTGTCCTGCTTTTATCCTCTACCCGCATCCATTCCCACTCTCTCTCTCTGCGTCTCTCTCGCAGCGTCTCCTCTCAGAAGTAGAGTTGGGAGTTGGGAGCAAAAGGCAGGAGACAGACAAGATAAAAGCTGTTTCCTGATTCTTCAGCTCCCAGCCTCTCTGCTGTCAAGCGAGAAGACAGCTAGTCAAGACAGAGAATTTCCTGCTAGATGTAAGCCTGCACAGTGGCTGTCGCTAACAGGCAGACAGGCGGCGGGGGGGGAAAGAAAAGAGGAGGAGAAGGACAGACAGGAGGACAGATAAGAGGCAGAAAGTCTGGTAAGCAGATATGTAGATGGGGTAATGAGTCAGACTGAGGAGGATCCAGCTCCATGACCCCTTTTCAAAAGCCCAGGCTGGTTTGTGTTTCATTTCGAACAAAGATAAACATAAAGATTTCTCAGGTGGAAAACAAAGATAAAACGTGTGTAAAACAAACAACAATAATATTCTGATCTGGTGTCAGGGTCATAAATGCTGATCCACATAGGGATGCATTGATGTAACAGGGACACAAGATCAGGAAACACACTCTCACAGACACACACACACACACACACACACACAAACATTTGAATAGTCATCATGACAGACATCAGGTTAATGCTTCCTTTATGTGATAGTGTCTCTGTGTGTCTGTCTTTGTCTGTGGGTTGTGTACTGTATGTGCACACACACACACACACTGGCATACGCACACAGACAAACATTTCTACCCTGACTATCTTTCAAAGCGCTGGCCTGAAGCTTGTTGTCTTGTTGCAATTTGTTTGCTTTGTCTGTGGGGGCAGTGTCTCCAACTCTCCAAGCGGATACACAGTAGATGAAGTGGAAGCACGGAGATGTTTACGAGCTCACAGAGAAGACTGGTGGTCTGATGACTGTCTGGCTGCAGAGTCACAAACTTCACCTTAATGCCTGTGATGAAGGTTTGCTTCACTCTGATCATATCTTGCTTCATGGAAACATTTCATGACATGGCAATTTAATCTATTTCCGGATTTCTCTGTGTTTTCACTGATTTCAGATTAACCACGCTGACTCATCATATTATGGTCCTGTATAGGTCTATGCCCTCAATCAAGCTAGGCTGACTTCTTAAGGACCAAGTGTGTGTTTGGCAAAGGTTATACTGGAATGATCTTCTAGTTGCTTCCTCCAGCTGCAGGAAGTGCTGACTTAATCAGGGGGCAATGACTCTTTGTTCCAGGAAATGTGTGACAGATTTGATCCAAGTGGTGACCCAATGTGACGTCACCCATTGGTAGTTGAACTACCATTCAGAAGCCTTGATTTTTTGGGTATTTTGTCCAGCACCATCTTGGTTTTTTGAAGTACCCATGATTGGAGGGGCAGGGGGTGAGCCTGACTGAGAGCTCGATGCCACTGCACTCCCACCTACATCTGTGACCTGCACACATTGGACGGTACAAGCTGTGGATCACAGGGTATCCACAACCCAATGCATAGCATGCATAGCCTCAGCCTGTTATTGGCTATTTTACTTTAAATGCACACTCGGTTTCTTTGTGTAATGAGCACCAGACACAACAACAACAGTGGCTATGAGATTCTGCTCTCTCCGCGTTGGTTAGCACTGCCACTACAGGTCTAATAACAAGAATTCTCAGGGATCTGCCTCGCCCGATGTTACTTGGACCACAACGTTTTCAACTTGCCCGACATGCTTGTTTGACCATCAACAGTCCTTTTTATGGTCTCGTCCAGATGGAAATATTTTGAAATATGAAGATTTCTTTCAAAATGGAAATATATTCCGTCAAAAACAATATTACCAGTAGTGTAGACAAGGCAGAAAAGGGTGTAGGCAACAGATATTGTTGCATTTTGGATTATTACTTAAATACTTGAATTTTTTCAACGACTTTTGCTCTGCGCTTGCTGTTGTATAGAAACTGTCAGAGAAAAGAGAGGGAGGCAGAGTGGATTTATTCAGCCTGATGAACATTCAACACTTGTTTCACATTCATTGCATTTCACGTCCCAGCCGTTGCTGCTCCTCTCTCAGTGCTTGCCTTACGTAAGGATGCATTTTAGCACTGCCACTCTGTTTGAGGAGTACACACCTGAGTACACATGTACATGCCGCCTCAGTCACACACAAACAAACACACACATTGAGAGCGAGTCTCACGCTCCTGCTAGCAGATGCCACACAAATACACATCAGTCACGCTGTTCACTTCAATCTCACATGTTCCGCCTTAATTATTCAATAACAATTTCTCAGTTTGGTCATGTGTGGTGACTTTGATGGTTTTCTAAAGCACTGCACAAAAGAAAAGCCTACTAAGTGATTTATCTTGTATTCTCTGTCATGGAGATTGTGTCGTGACACTTAAATTCACATTACAGCGTCGCACACGCCATTATCAGCACATTTTCGAGCCTCGCAGGACAAACAAGACCACACAAGTTGGTCCCAGCATGATACGTGTCTACACATTCTCTGCCTCATAATGATTTAAATAAGGTTTGATGCCACTTTGAATGATGCCAAACAGTCAGACCAAGCAGTATGACACATTTTGTGTAAGCCAGGTGCGGTGATAAAAGTCGGTCCACACGGTGAGATTACCTGCTGAGGCTGCTGGCCTGTATTACTCATGCATTAACCTTTTGCGTTTGTCCATGTCGGTCAACGGTCTGACCTCTCTCTTCACGAGAGGAGACCACAGTCATTTGTTCTTGTTTCAAATGTTCTTTGACTTTCAGGTGTGTACAGGCAGCCTGCAGCTACTGTACATGAAGACGCTCCTGTAAAACAGAGACAGATATTCCCTCACTGGCTCAAGTATCAGAAAATGGTAGGGCCAAGAAATGCTTATCCTTAACTTTTTTACCAGACAGGACGGCCGGGCATGCCCCGTGAGAGCACAGCTTTCCATTCTTTTATGATTTACTTCACTTGACAATAGTGCGTTTTGTTCTGACACTGTGTGAGCTACAGTTGTCGACATGGAAGAACAGTCTCCCATTAGACCTTGCTGGTCTCTCTCAGTGGAGCTTGTATCATTTTTGTCATCCCCTCTCTTGTGTCTGTCCTTTATATTGGGATTTTTCTGACTGTGAACTGTCCCTCTCCATCTCTAAACTCTCTGCCTTCAGGATGTGGGCCCTTGTTTTTTGTGTCTCTCTGTGTGCGCGTGTGCGTGCATGCGTAGCTTTGTGTGTGCATGTATGTCATGTATGTGTATCCCCTCCAACCCAGTAGGGGCTTGTATACGAGTCTGGCCCTCTCTGCCTGCCATTGTTATTCCAGCTTTGTGCCTTTGAGCAGCTGTGTGTGTGTGTGTGTGTGTGTGTGTGTGTTGAATGTGTGTATGTCTATAACCGGTGCATAAGCAAGTGTGTGTGAGCCTTTGCACCTTATGTGCATTTGCATACCGTATGTGTATACATGTTTATTGTGTTTGTGTGTGTGTGTGTGTGTGTGTCTCCTCTCTGCCAACAACCAGCTCCTCTCTGTGTCTGTCCATTGTGTATTGTGTTGTGTTCAGTGGCTCGGGGCATTTGGCTGCTATAGAGGACAATGCAGAACGGACAATAGTCGGACAATAGAAGGGATACTCTGTGGGGCAGCGGGATGTGGCACCTATCATGTACTTACAGCATCACGAGTTTGAGTGCTCAGACGTGTTCTCACGTACCGTCACGCCAAACCTCTCTGCCATTCTCTCTTGTGTATCAGATTAAATGTTCAAAACATGGCATGTCATGATACGTCATTAATTATGCAGCACACTGCAGTGCATAAAAAGCACCCAGTCCAAAGCTGACTGGCAGCCTATGCTAGGAGCTATTTAGCCACCTAGCCCCCATGCCCCACACCCCTCCCTCCCTCCTCTTCCAATGAACTACTTGGTCCAGCAGCAGCAGAAGCCAACCAGCATCCTGTATCTAAGATCTATTAGTCAATCTATCTCCATCACTCCATCCATCTCCCTGTCTCAATAAGCCATCAGTGGTTTTGGTTCTGATCCAAATCAATCCTGCTCTGACACTGACCCGAATCATTCATCTCTCCCTGCTGTCTCTCTCTATCTCTCCGCCTCTCTAACAGTAGGAGTGTGTAGCCGGCTGCCAGCTAGCATCAGTCATGTTGTCAGGGTCTGGCTCTGGGGCTGCTGTTGGCTGTGAGGGCAAGCTCTCCAACGAGTTTCTCTTCGACTCCTTCCCTAAGCAGCACTGATGCACTGACAGCATTTAGCAGAGTTGGCCTTGTCACATGGTTTTGGAGCAGAATTTTAGAGTGTGAAAGCAAAAACCTGAATTACTTCAATGCATGGTATTTGGTCCACCTTAAAACCTGAGTAAATACAACTTTTAGTATAACAATTAGATGTAAACATGTATTTGAAATAAACATCAAGAGCAAATTATTAACATTAGCTCTGGTTTGGTCTCGTGAACTCACAGTTTTTTTTCATAGATATTGTTTATATAAGCAAGATTTAATACAGGAGTCAGATATAGCGGCGAAGTGGTGTCATCAGCAAAGAAATTGAAGTCAGTTTGGGTTTGCATTTATGTTAATTCACATACATGTTATGTACATATATGATATGTCTTGTTCGAGAATGCAGCGTTTGTGTCTGTGTGTAAGCTCGCAAAGACGCTGACACAGTTTCTTTCAGGTTAAACAATTCATAATGCTTGGTTTTGCTGTCTTTGCTGGTCCCGAGAAATACTGTATTGCAAAATATATAATACACTGTATATATTGTTAAGCATGTTTAAAATAAAAATGGTGAAATCTGAATCTCAAATAGGACTTTACTGTCTTTATGTTGTGTTTTAGGTTGATGGCATTATAAAAGGGATAATTTCATATTTCACAAATGTGTCAATTAGTATTCTGGAGTTTATAATACAAAACATGAGGATTGTTACTTACTGATGATGTATGTTGATCAAACCTTGTTGAATAGATAGACTCACTTTACTTTTTGTGGTACTTCTCTACTTGAGTCTTTTTGTTATTCAAGTGGTTGGTTAAGTTTCCCTGCTCGAAGGAAAACTCTTTTTTGCTGATGTGGCTGCTATGGTAATGCACAGCGTGAACAGCTGTTTCAGGTTCATAAAGGCACAGACAGTGATATCGCACTGAAAATAAGCTGAGCTTCCTCTTAGAGTCTGGCTGCCTCATACATTATTTTGAGAGGTTAGTGTTTAGTTTTTTCAACATAACGTTGAATCACATAAGTTCATCGTCTTGACCCGTGCATCAAGCTGTGCGCTTAGTGAAACAGCTGTCAAACTTCTCAGATTCAGAGCCAGAGGGAACATCTGCTTCTTCAACACAATGTTTAGCTAAGTACCCAAACTAACACCATGTTCGCCGCTCCACAGATCAGAGTCACATTCACTTAGAATTAGATTTAGACTCTGTATAAGCAGCTGCATTGTGTAGTTATTAGATTAATATTTTTCCTTTGCACTGGATAATCCTTTTCCTCTCAAGCAGCAGACGTCTTTTACCTGCTGTCTACTCTTCAGGGAGTCCAAAAAAAGGCAAAATTAAGGAAGGATGTTGTCTCTCTTTCTCATTTGTCCTCTCCATCTCACTCCAGACCTCCACGCTTTCCTATTTTTTCCTCCCTCCTTCCTCTAGCTCCTCAAATACAATATCTACTCAACACAATGAGCGGTTTACAGCTCTTGCAGGTCTTCAAGATAAAAAAAAAAATGCAAAACTATCCTGCTTTCTTAGACGTATTTTCCACCAAAGCTTACCGTCTCCTCCAGATTTAATTGGCCCTATAAATAAACCGCTCTGCTGCAGAAGTCGTTTAGAGGGAGAGAAATGGTCAGGAACACACACACACACACAGAGGGATGGTGCGATGCGGAGACAGAAAGACAGACAAAGAGTGAGGGTGAGAATTACCACAGTAGATGAAGGCAATTGTCTAAGTCCTGCCTGAGCAAAGATCCGAGAAGTGACTTAGGATGCAGGCTGACAGTGACGGCTTCATCAGAGCAGCTGAGAGAAGGAGAGCGATGCATGCAGGAGATAGAAAGGATCTGTGTGTGTGGCTCAAGGAGACGGAGGTGACGGAGAAAAACAGAAGCAAAGTGAGGAAAAGACCAAAAAAGCAAGAGGAAGTCAAATGAATCGAAGAAAAATAAGAAGTTTTGTTTGTATTTTGTCGCGCCTACAAAAAATGAATCCAGTTCAGACTCTTGTGGCCCAAATCTGATTTCAGTGTGAACAACCCAATTCAAGTAGAAGCTGATCTTTTCCTATTCGAGCCACTTTCAGAAGTGGTCCAAATCGGATACAGGTCAGACCAATGCAACCGTGAACTGCCAAAACAAAGATTGGATTTTGAAGAATAAATCTGAATAGAGCACTAAGGCTTACAGTGTGAATGTAGCTTGTGTGTGGTCAACAGTTTGTCTGTTTTCCATGCTGGGCTGGGTCCTACTCCACAACGAGCCAATATAGTGGCAACCATAGAAAATCTTGTCCAATCAGTGATAGTCAAAAAGTCAAAAATGAAAACCCATTCAATATGCAGTCTTCGTTCCAATCCAACAAACCCCCACTGCTCCAGCATACAATGATTTCGACTTTTCGGGTTTCGTGTTTTTGTCAATTAATGTCGCTAGGGCGGTAAAACTGTGAATCGCAGGTATAAAGAAATCTGTGCACAAATGACTCATTAAGTAGAAAACCAATAAGAAGAATTTGTGAGCTTTGATGGAGGGTTGAGAAAATAACATAAGGTATCTTACACACAATGCTAAATATATAGTGGCCTGAATTGCTCCCGCATCACTTACAATCATGAAATACTCCTGTAATGTAGGAAAAGGAAATGCTAAAGGACATAAGTCAAACAATACATAATAAAATAGAGTGTGTATGCATGAATATATCAGTTTATCTGTGCGAGACATCTGTATATTTGCATGCATGTGTTTATGTAGAAGAAAAATCTGAAAGACAGCGGGAATGACTGTGAGACCTGTGCATGTTTGTGAGTGTGTGAGACAGAAACAGAGAGTAGTCATTGTCGTGCAGCGTGTTGACTCTTCAGGGATGTGCAGGAACACGCCGTCTAATTAACAGTGTCCTCTCCGTGTTGAGGCTGGTTCCCACAGCCCCAGCAGCCATGATTAAAAGAGACGCTCTCAAAGGACGGGGAGCTCTTCCAATTCACTCCAGATACTTTCGGGATGCCGTCCACACACAATCAACCATCTCTTCTTGACCGGGACGGACGCTCTTTTAACTCTGCGTCTCAATCTGTTGCTGGGTCCTTCTCAAGTACACACAAACACACACACACACTTTTTCTCTCATCTGACTTTCTCGCTCGGCCCCTTCATCTGTGTGCCGCTTTATTTATTTTTTCTTGCCGGTTCCTCGTTTCCTACAAACACTCCTTCCCTTCCCTCCCCTCTCACTTCTCTCACCCTCGCTGCCTGCCAAGGCTTCACATCAAAGCCGATGATTGGTTTCTAACTGTTCAGCAGGCTGTATTTTATCCTGCTTTGTGTGAAGAGACCAAAATAATCAGCATGAATATGGAAAAACCTGCTTCTATGGTAATATCCAGCCCAGTAATATCCATATCAGTCAAACTAACTTGGCTTAATTTGACTTACACACAAACGGATGGCAGTACTTTACTCCAAAGTCCCCTTGGCTTGGAGTCACATTGTAAACACTGCCTTTGACTTGTGTGTATAAATATAGCAACTTGTCAAGGTTGTTGGCTCCGTGTTGACACTGACTCTCATACAGAAAGCTACAATTTTCTTTATTCCTGCAAAGTTTTTTCTTTTTTGGTAGCACCTCCACCTCCTCGTGTAAAGTCTGTTGAGGCTCTTCACCTTGGATTTGACTCCTCTGTGCACCGACACTACCTCAAGGTTGTTGGCTAAGTGTTGCGAGGCTGTTTTAACAAGTTTCTTCGGCAAGGTCCCCAAATGTAATTTAATAGTTACGTAGAATTAAATTAGTCTTTTGTCCTTGGGCTCAGGTTTTCTGAAAATATGCTCATTTGAGACAAGATATCAAGATTTACATGCCGAGCTTTAGAATCTCTGTCTTTGTATCAGTGCTTTAATGAACCGTGTTGATGTCAACAGGGCTGATTCACATTTCTGAATCGAGTGGATGATGACAAACATTGACAGTTACACTTAAAAGTAATTATTGTGAAAAAGTGTTAAAATGGTAGCTGTTAGTGACCATCTAGCTCACTTGATTAATAACAATAATACCATCACCACACTTTACTCTATGGATGGATCTGCGAGTCTAAGCAATTATATCAAAATGAATGAATCATCCTGATAAAGAGTATTTATACATATAATACAGGTGTGAGGAGGGAGGGGGGTAAGGGGGGTGGGGGGTGGGAAGGTGTTAAGGGGTCAGGGAGTGGGGGGAGTCAGGATGAGGAGGGGGTTGAGGTAGAGGAAGATGAGAATGGAGATTAGGACGAGTTCCGTCATTTAAAACAAAAACATGAAAACATCTTCCAAACTTCTTCTTCTCTTTCCTCCTTCTTCTCTCTCTTCTTCAGTTTTTTCCTCTCCTCCTTCTCCTTCTTCTCTCTCTCCTGTTGCTCTTTCTTTTCCTGCTTTTCCTGGTTCTTCTTCCCCTTCATCTCCTTCTTGACCTTCTCTCTGTACTCACTGGTCTTCAAGGTGAATCTCTGAAAAGACAACATAAGTTTCAGCATTTTCTTCTTCAAAGTCTGCACATGAAACAAATCAATCTGTATAATTCAAATCTAAAATGATCTGATGTAACATACCTGAAGCTCAATTTTCTGCAGAATCAGTAGTTTAATTGCCTCATCCGTCTTTCTCTCTTTTTCCACCTGCTCAAGGACACTGCACCTCAGCTTCTCTTCATAGTTCTCCTGCAAATCTTTAAATTTCTCCTTCCACTTGTGTTCCACTATCACCTTGTCCTGGTCCTGAAGCTGAAGATCAACGCTCAGGGAAAAGTTTTCTTTCTCCTTCTCTTTTAGCGTCGTCTTCAGATCTTCGAGCTTCTTCTCCAGGGCTTTATCTCTAATTCTTGAGGTTTCCACAATCTTGAACAATTCCTCTCCGGCCTGATTCATCTGAGAGGCAGTAGAGAATATCCTCCTCAGAGTTGCGTTCTTATCAGTTAGCTCTTTCTTCAGAGCATGTCTGTCTGCGGCTAGATCAGCGTTTACTCCAGCCAGGTTTTCCCGAATAGCTTTCTCTGCCACATGCTCCTTTATAACTGTGTTTGCAGCATCAAGCTTCTTCTTCAGTACAATGTTTTCTTCAACCAGAGCAAGGTTATATACAGCCTGCTTCTTCAGAGCGGTGTTTTCTGCACCTAGAGCAGCTTTCTCGTTCAGCTGCTCCATCAGCGCTTTGTTCGCAGCAATCAGCTTCTTCTTCAGTGCAATGTTTTCTTCAACCAGATTTACGTTATATACACCCTTTTTCTTCAGAGCGGTGTTCTCTGCATCCAGCAGCCTCTTCAGAAAGGTGTTTTCTGCACCTCGAGCAGCGGTCCCTGCCCCCTGCTCCATCAGAGCTTTGTTCTTAGCAGCCAGCTTCCTCAAATAAACCTATAACAGGTTGAAGGACAGTCCCATCCTAACTTCAGATATATTCAGATTCTTGTGCAGCCGTCCCCTTGAAAAGTTTCTCCTTTGATGAGAGTTGGTTGGCTATGATCTGGTCTGGTCTGTCATCAAAGCACACTGTTTGAAGTTATTTGTTTTATCTGAAATAAACTGTACAATGTGCAAGGTTTATATAAAAGTTAATTTAAGATAAAATCAGAGTATCAAACGTAAATAAAAGCACTTAAATATCAAGTTTAGTAAAGATATCTTATAATTATTTCATTTAATACTTATTTCCAAAATGTATAAACTGGGAACAGAAACAGTGAGTGGAGAGTCATTTTAGTTATGGGGCCACATACTGCCCACTTTGCTCTCAAGTGGGCCAGACAAGTAAAATCATAGCATAATGGCTTCGTACCCCCCCCCCCCTTTTTTTTTGACACCCCTGCTCTAGAATCAGCCCAATATATTCAAATACTTCATATTTACATCAGGTGCAGGTCCTCTCCACTGACACTGTATTCCAAACTGGAACAGCTAAACACCTTTTGAGTTTTTATGACAACTGAAGGTTACCACAGGTTATATTTCAAGTTTGTAAGTGGAAGATGAGCTGAGGGTTATTTAGCTGCAACCTGCAACTTCCCCTCTAGATTTCACTAAATCCTACACACTCAACCTTTAACTTGAGCAAAAGCAGGAAAGCCCATTAGCTACTGCTTTGAATTGTTAATTAGAATGTTAATCAACGGCAAATCCCACCCATAGATTTCAACATAAAGATGGCACACCGTTGGAGTACTAACAGAAGTGTGTTAAGCACTTTACAGACGTTGGCCTGTAAAAAGTGTTGCTACCTGTTACTGTGCTGAAATAAAGCAGCTGCTGACACTTCACATCTGCCACCTGCAGCGTGTCACAGAAGCCTCAGATTAGCAGCAACAGATGACGCATTTCAGTAAATTGCTTTCAGTGTGCTTGGGCTTTAACTTCAATCAAAGTCTCCTGCAAACCTTGGCCTCACTGTTTAAGCTATACCCTGGTTTCATAAATTCTATGGGGGAGATGACAAACTGTCTGAAAGGAAGGGAAGGTACCTGCCATTTGGGGTTTTCATTCCAAGAAATAATAAGGTCTGAGTAAGCACATTTAGATACTGCAGTATTAGGAGGAATCCCTATGGCTCAGTGGATTAAGTCTTGTGACATGATGTGAATCCTCCCAATCTTTTTCACATTGTCCCTTTTTCCTGTTGCTCAGTGAAATGAATTAAGCAGAAATGCTTGTATGTAGTGGAAAATATAGGACTCGAACAGATTGAGGGAGAAATGGGGAGGGTGGAAAGAGATATTTCTCCCTGAAAGATTGATAAAAGAGAGATATTTCTGTAACTCCGGGCTAATTCAATGAGTGGAGCCAGATCTCACTGGGGGATTTGTAGCCCAGGCTTCAAAACAATTAGCTGGAGAATGGCAGCCGTTTAAAAGACAGGGAGACGAAGAAATCTTAATACAGCTGTGGGTATTTCCCCATGGAGGAGTCATTTTTACAACCTCCTTACAGAGTGTCTCTTTCTCTCTACCCGAATACTGCGAGCCAATCTCCTCTGTCTCGTTTCACACAGAAGACAATTTTCTGAAAGCTGCTGTAGGGAAAAGGGAAAGGGGGGAGAGAGGAAGAGAAAAGAACACTGGTGTCGACAGAAAGTGAGGAGGAATACAAAAAAAGAAGAAAAAATAGGAAGATATGAGAGTGTGGGGTCTAAGATCCTGTTAGAGAGAGACGAACGGAGAAAGTTATAGAGACAGAAAGAGGGAGAGAGAGAGAGAGAGATAACAACATGATTGGAGGAAGGGAGTATGGAGACAAGGGAGGCGGCGGCGGGGTGGGAGGTGGGGGAGGCGAGCTTAAACAGTTAGACAAACACGAATGAAAAGAGACAGAAAGAGAAAGCAACACACCCGTGGAAATAGATAAGGCTCAGCAGAAGTTAGCTTGTTGTTGTCTGGGGAGCTGGAAGATTGAACATCCCTCTCGCTTTATGAGGACTTCCTGCTTACTGGCCTCTGTGCGCCGAGAGCCAATCAGTGAGTGCATCTGTCCGTAGGGGCCCCAATCAGTCAGAGCGCAGAAGAACTAAGTCAGCATGTCCTTGTCGACACAGGTAATCAAAGACACTGTTAAACCTTGACCACTTTTCACTTGGTCTTAAGCTGCAGGGTTATTCATGGAGCCCTCACAGAGGAGGATGCCTCGGGGTCGTTTAGCCCCATTTTACACGGCTGTAGTAGCTGTGGGCTGAGTTACTGTACTGTGAACCCCTGGACTTCACTAAGGGCCCGCGGCTGCGTTCACGTCGATAAAACTGTAGAGTTCAAATTAAGAATCCAGTTAATGTGTTTACAGCTTGGCAGTGAATAATATAGAGGCATCTTTAAAAGGGTGAAAATATACGCCTTGAGTAGGACAAATTCAGTCACTCCAGGAAATGAACTGCTCATTAACAGCTTCCCTGTTCAGTACTCGCAGGGAGCGTTCATACCAGCTTCTTTGGTCCAACCAAAGAAGGCGGCCTTTTTTAGATAGTGGACTTTTGGATAAATTGCAGTAAGTTAAAGGGATAGTTCACCGAAAAATGGAAATTAACTCATTATCTCCTCACCACTATGCGGATAGAGGGATGGGGGAAGTGTTTGAGTCCACAAAACACTTTTGGAGTGTTGCAGCCAAATCCAATAAATCTACAGAAAGAAAACATAACATGCCTCCATACTGCTCCTGGGGCATCATCCGACTGTCCATAAGCCAAAAAATTATAATTAGTCATGAAACGGCATAATTTACAACTGACTGCCCTCTACCGGAGCTAGCAATGCATACCCTGCATATGTCCTTGGGCGAAAGCCAGCGAATATGAGTGAATATAATTTTTTCGGTGAACTATCCCTTTTATTTGTCCTGCCTTTGTGTTTTGATACATTTTCATGCTTATTATAATTATTATCAACATTTCTCAGAAACAAATGTGTTTTCTGCAAATCCTTACAGCAGTATACACACACAGCGGTTTAGTTCTGTGTGGTGCAGCAGCCCATGTCATCAGACGACTCCCACTCACACCTCCTCCTCCTCTCAGTATGATAAATGGACTCCTCTATGGAGAGTAAACAATAAAGTCATCCAACCTCAACCCTACCAGTCACTGTCACTTTCAGGGATACACAGTCGCAGGGTTACATGTAGCAGATACACACTTATTAGACATTTGGAAAAACTGCGCTGAAAACATGTGACAATGTCAAACCCGAAGGTGACAATGACCTGGGGCTGACTCCTGAACTGCAGAAAAAAAAAAAAGTCCTTTTAAATGCAGAGCTGACATTTATTTAGACTAGGGCTGTGAAAAATAACGCGTTAACGCGTTATGATTAAATTACAGGATTAATTCGGGTTTTTTTTTTAACGCATTTAACGCATGTGCAGAATGAGATTCCAATATACCCACAATTCCAAGCGCTCTGCACTAGTCGCCGCTCGGAGTTGCAGTCAGACGGCAGCTGCCATCCAAACAAACAAACATGGATAACTCTGATGAACCTGAGGACCTTCTGGATGGGATATTCGTGTTCCAAAAAAACAAAGATGGAACATTCAATAAAACCAAGGTGATGTGCACACTCTGCGGGAAGATGTTATCGTTTCACCGTAGCAATACCAGCCTAAAGTACCACCTCAACGCGAAGCATGCGTTTGTCGGCGAGGGGCGTTCAAGTGCAATGCGCCAAACCACTCTGACTGAACAACGTAGGCCCCTCACTAAGTCTGCCTGTGACAAGTTGACTAGCACAGTTGCCAAGTGGATTGCAAAAAGCTGTAGGCCGATTAATATTGTTGAGGATGAGGGGTTCACCGAAGTTTTGCGAGTGGCAACGGGGGACTCGAGCATCAGAGCACCGCAAAGACGCACAATAATGACTCAAATCGACGAGCTGTATGAAGCTGAAAAGAAAAAAAAGGAAAATGACTTGGCTGCTACGAATTATGTGGCGCTGACAGGGGATCACTGGACCTCTGTGAGTAACAATAACTACCTGGGTGTAACTGCACATCTAATCACCGACGGATGGAAGTTAAAGTCGTTTGCACTAACGTGCATGAAAACAGAAGAGCGCCACTTTGCAGAGGCATGTGCGGAACAGTTCCAAACTGTTGCAAGCAACTGGGCAATTGAAGACAAAACGACCACTATAGGGACAGACAGTGCACGCAATATGATAGCCGCGGCTAGACTACTGTCATATGAACACATGCCGTGCATCGCTCACATCTTGCAGAGAAGCATCACCGTGAGCCTCGCTGACAGCGGATTTGTGAATGCGCTGTCCAAGTTTCGCAAAATTGTCGGCCACTTCAAACACAGCCCCGCTAACACGTTGGAGCTCAACGCAGAGCAAGAGAACCGCATGCAGGTGCAGCAGCCACTGATCCAAGACGTCCCAACACGCTGGAACTCAACGCTGGACATGGTTAAGCGTCTGATCGGCAATAAGGATGCAGTGACAGCAGCCCTGGACCAGCACAACCACAAACTAGTGATGCTTACACAACAAGAATGGGACAAACTGCAGAGACTGGAGTCTCTTCTAGATCCCTGCAAGTAAGCAATCCATGATAATGTGACTATTAGGCTAATATTAAGTTGAACTGATTAAATTCAAATTATATTTGTGTACCTGTTCTAATAACTTAACTCTCTCTCACCTCCTCCATCTTTTTGTGTGTGTGTGTGTGTGCGTGTGTGTGTCTGTGTCTGTGTTTTTCCACTGAAGGTATGTAACGGAAATTCTGGGTGGGGAGGCCTATGTCTCCTGCTCTGTGGTACTGCCTGCACTCTGCCACCTGCGTCATGTAATGGAAGTCACCGAAGATGACCCTGCATATGTGGTGAAATTTAAGACGGCATTCAAGACAGACCTAGCCTCCCGTCAAAAAAATACCAACAATGAATGGCTCAAGATTGCAACAGCGCTGGATCCACGTTTTAAAGACCTGAAGAGCCTACCCAAGAGTGAGAGACCAGAGGTGTGGACCACACTTGAAAGATTGCTGCAGGAACAGTCACCCAGGGCCAGGAGGGCTCCACAAGCTGCTGAAGATGGGCCACCCAAGAAGAAAATGAGCCTTCTGGTAATGGGCTCAGATTCTGAATCAGAGGAAGAGGTGAAGCAGCCTCACAGAGCTCTACACAGGTACAGAGCAGAGCCCAGCATTGGTATGGAGGACTGCCCCTTGGAGTGGTGGTCATCTCATTCAGGAGCCCATGAGCAGCTGGCCTCACTAGCTCGCAAATATCTAGCCTCTCCCGCATCCACGGTTCCATGTGAAAGACTGTTCTCAGTCGCAGGACACATTGTGCAAAAGAAGCGGTCAGCTTTACTGTCAGAGAACGTGAACAAATTAGTATGCCTCACCAACTGGCTAAAGGAAGACTAGCTAAGAGGGCCTTTAGAGGCATTAGATTGTGTCATGGTGTGGTTAATGTTTGTTTGACAAAATAGAGAAAAATGTTCCACAATCTTAGAAATTATTTGGGCTTCTTAGCCATTGTTTTTATGTTTGATTTAAAAAGAAAAGAAAAATGTTTTATTCAACCATATGAATAAAAAAGAACATGTTAAATGTATATATCCGTCTTTTGTCATAAATCGTTTTGTTCTCACAAACATACCGCGAAAATCGGTAATATGTGATTAATCATGATTAATCCACAGAAACCTGTGATTAATTTGATTAAAATGTTTAATCATTTCACAGCCCTAATTTAGACAGCTCACAATGCACAAAAGCTTTTAACAGTTTCTGCTGTAAGAATCTGAATCTTCTTGGTTGTGAAAGAAACACTGCATACTTTATAGGCTAGTTAGGAATTATCTGATGATAGATAGACCCGTCATGTGGCCCCCTGGTGGCTAGCTGTAGTATAGGTAATAAATACCGCCTCCTCTTTGTTGGTGGATGGGACATGGCCCAAATTAAGTCATATAACAGTTCAAATACATTTTTTTCAAAGACAGTTTTTGTTTTATTTTAGGTAGTGCTTCACACTGATAATTTAAACAGTCTAAATTATTATTTAATGCTATAAAACTGGCATGAAATATAATGATTGACAGCTGAGACGGACTTGCTTTTAGTTGAGCATGTGTAGGGTTAGGGTTAGGGTTAGGGTAAACCCTAACCCGGGGAGACCTTTAACCAAGGCTCCCTCCCATAATCATTACTGCACAGACTCAAATGCACAAGATGGCAGCGTTCGTATCCAGAATATTCTAATTTATTTTCTGGATAGTGTGAGGAAGTGAGCCAGTTGTCATACATCGTACATCACCTTAAATACTGAGCTTGAGAATTCCCGTTAACCTGCAAACAAATTGAAGTGAGAGTACCACTGCTGTCAGACAACCACTTGTATTCTCAATGTGTATTCTGCATCTAATTCAGGCTTGCTGAAGTATTTGCATGTTTAGGTGTCTCTTTCACTGAGGACCAATTAAATGATAAAGCAGTGCTGTTACAGGTTTATGTAAATCCACAATGCAAGAGGCTTGTATTGATAAATGGCGTGGAATTACAGAACAGCAAATACCTGCGGGTGCTGTACATTATTTTCCCTTTTTTTATTATTGATAAGGTGGCAGAGGAAAATTGAGTGTCTTAAGGTGAACGGCAAGTGTTTCTCAAGGGGTGTTATTTTTAAAGAGAAAATAAGGGAGGACAATGAGAGAAGTACAGAGGGGAGGAGGGAGAGGAGGGGGAGGAGGGAGAGGAAGGAGAGGAAGGAGAGGAAGGAGAGGAAGGAGAGGGAGAAGCACATACACTCTAAACTAATGCAGTGCCGCAACAGCTTGTTCTGCTCAGGACACATGTGAAAAATGGAGGCTCTTATTGTGGCAGCCAACATCATTAAAGCTGCATTAAGAAATATTTTTTACATTAACACTGGATCACATGGCTCCCTGAATCAACGACCCAGTCTGCTCCGCCGCTTTCAGACGCTTTTTCAGCTCAGTCTCTCGCGCTGTCGACCAACTGAACCAAAACACTCCTGGGTCCTGGTATTACATCAGGGACAGATGCTCTCAGCTCAAGAGCTCCCGGGAAGAAGATTCAACAATTAGCAACAAACCAACTTTCTAAGAGGTGGTGAACCAAACCTGTTGATGTCAACATCAGCCAAAAGTAGTTATGATAATCTATAATATATAAAACTGTTATAATAACAACAGTAGTTAGATTAATAATATAAAAAATCTGTCAATTCATCATTCATCTTCTTTATTGTGTATTATTATTTATTAAGCCAATTATTGAGTCAACCAGATATTTACTGTAGCAGCAAGAAATGGAAATTATTCAAGATGCATTGGATTATTTACTCAATATTTGCATTATTGAAATCGGGAAATCAACAAGTAATTAAAAAAATACATCAAATGACAAACATCATCGTCAGTACCAGTATAACACAACACATCTAATGTCAGGAATATATACTAATTTTATCTGTAGGAAATGAAAGTAACAATATGAATGTCACAAAATGATACAGAGTCAATAAATAGTTTATTAATGTTACTTAATGGAAAATTACAATCACTCAAAGCTACATTATCTTACTCACAAATAGGTTCTTCCTCAATAACAAGAGCTGATTCATACCAAAGCATCTGGAAGTTTCTCTGAAGTGTCATCCACTTAGAGAAGACTGACAAGTACTGCGACAGGCAGACAAACCAAAACATACACACACACACGCACATGAACACACACAGTCAGCCATGAGTCAGAAAGGCCCCTTGATGTTCTCATCAACACTCAGCAGGGACTGACGATTCACTGTCAAGAGACAAATCAGCACACACAAATACTCTATACACACACACACACACACACACACACAATACACACAACTCACATAACACACACAACAGACCCACACACTGATGCGGGACGGGGAGTGTGATGTCTAAACATTTCCCCCTGAGAGCAGCGATTCTTTCATAGAGAAGTTAACTGTTTGTGATTCCGTGAGGATGGATTTTCAGAGATAGGAGTGTGAACTCTTTTGCGTCTGTGCAGAAGCAGACAGCGATTGTGTTCCTGCTTCTTCATGAGTTTCACATCATTTGGAAGTTTATCAATGACAAAACAATTTGAGGGACAGAAAAGGCTGAGCTGTAATCACTGAGTAATCAGTCAACGTTTGTTGTTTAACAAGGATGAAACAAGTCTATAAGACAGTACTGGTTGAGTGGTTTTTTGGTTGAGTGGTTTCTTAAGTGCTGTAAACTTCACAGATTTGCGTTATCATTCCTGTAACAGTAAATCTTCGGCATTCACACTGACTGCTTCACCAAATCCTCAGAGGCAAAATCACTTATAAGTCTGCAAGACACGTTGGATCTGAGCCCGCAGCCGGGGCCATACATCAGTCTTGGTTATCTCTGAAGGTCTCAGCGTTACTTAATGTCTTACGTCTTTCCTGCTGTATTTTATGATGTTGGTGCAGTTTAGCTGCAGCCTGGATCAGACAATCTCTGTAGGAAATGTCAAGACCCATCTACAAAACCACCGCTGGTTTCAGAAGTTAATGCTGCAGCCGTTTCCCACATTTAAATGTTCAACACAGAACAGAATATGTAATTAATTAGTCAGATTGGTGAAGTAAAATGATCCTTGAAATGTCAATGTAGCAAAGATGCTGCTAAAGAAAGACTATAGGAAAGCAATGAGTGCTTTAATGGCACATTCACCCTAACTTGATGGAGGTGGACCTTCTTTTCAAGATTTAAGAGTGAATCATTTATTGCTAGGCAACTCAGTTGTTCGGAATTTGCCACAGTGTGTCCACGACGAGACAACAATCACATTACATACATCTGTTGATGTCAAAGAGAGGATACAATTAAATACAGTAAAAACTAGTATGTTCCGGTCCTTAGCTGAATACACTGAAATACACAATACAATAAAATTCTGTGGTAGTTATTGCTTTGCATTTGTAAAGTGCTGAGGCAGGAGTAAGGAGCCATTCCGTGACTTCATGGTTCTACAGTAGGTTCTGTTGAGGAAACGGGAAGTCTAAGTTTTGATGGCCCTGAGTCTTTTCCCTGAGGGCAGAGTTATTAAGAGGAAGTTGGCAGGGTGCGTAGAGTACTTTTTAGACCCCTAAGCTGAGTGGAAGGTTCGTATACGTAAGAGATGGGGGTGAGTTGGCAATTGATGATTTTTGAGGTAGTGCAAACTATTCTATCAATGTAGACACAGCCTATGCTCATGTCGGTGATGGCGAAGAGACTTCGTATGTCACACAAAAGCCTGACGTGCACTCCCTTAATTGCAAGGTGAAACCAAAACTAACCAGATCAAATGTAATCAGTGTATCAAAGAGATATTAGAGTATAGAGTATTTTCAAAGAACAACGTAAGTCACGGGACAAAAAGCGCAGGTGTGATTCCCATTAGCGACCTCACCATCGTGGCTCAGTGCGACACTCTAATAGAACGCCACTGGTGCTAATAGTCAAAGTGGCAGGTTTGAAAAAGGCAGATATTTTCTATGTTAGGAATCATTTTGAAAACCTGAAGCCTGTATATTGTTTAGAGTCTGCTTTCGCTTTACCTTTAATGGTGTATCTGTCATCAGCAGAGAGCATCAACATGCATTACCAGCCTCTGCACTCAGAGAACCTTGGAGATAACAACCTATGCATTGACTTAACTCCTCCATGATAGGAAACCTCCGCGTTCACCTCTTGTGCTTGAAGTATTTTCACACAGTTGTGTTTGTGATATTAAAAAAGATAAAAAGCTTAAAGCTTCAGCGATGCTGCAGGTCAGCTCCTCCATTCATCCCTTCTCTTCATTTCCCACAATGTTTATACAGCGTGTGCGTGTAATTGCCTGTATTTCAGGACTGGTCATGGTGAATGCCTGTGTCTTTATTAAGTGCTGTTATCACAGTGCTTACAGTAAGAGCAGCCTCTGTTTTCACTGAGTACATATCGATGTGATCAGAATCTGCCTGTAAGTACAATAGGATCTTCAATAATGGCCCAAATACCTGTATCACTCTTTTCTTATTATTTAAAATAGTGTCCACTTCAGTCGCAAGTTGGCATCCATATATATTTTAAGAATACAATACTTTAGAATATGT
The DNA here is from genome assembly GCF_947347685.1 of Pleuronectes platessa. NCBI lineage: Eukaryota > Metazoa > Chordata > Actinopteri > Pleuronectiformes > Pleuronectidae > Pleuronectes > Pleuronectes platessa. Next base: position 11,855,541 of record NC_070635.1, on the reverse strand, counting down.
TTAATATTACCATAATTACAATTTGGTTGATAAAAGTGAGATGATTTCACGTTCTCTGACTGATAAGACCTCCTCTCAGGAAAATTGCAACATCTCCCCTACTACATTATTGATATTGGTAAATGGAGTTTGGAGACCTGCCCACTTTCAACCTGAGCAGAAGTCCAGCCAGGTCTGGGTAATGGTAACCAATTCAATTTTCCATTTGAAAAATTTGATTAAAATGTTCTTGTTTGTCAGAACAAGTAAAGATTAAGATTTGGAAGCTTAATTTTCCAATGTTTAACAGAACAAAATAGATAAATAGTAAATCTGAAAGTTTAGAGTCTTCTGCTGCCAAGGTGGGTGGGATCTAAGTGTCCTACTCAACTCACATATGATTGGCTGACAGGTGCTATAATGCTTTATATATCTTTATATCGTCGTTATTGGCAATTGGCAGCTTTGTGCAGTGTCATTTTGTTGAAGAGGATGAGGCCTCATGCACCACTGACCTGGAGGGTGACTCCTGTAGACTTTGTCTCAGACCAAACAGTTATAAAGTATATTGTCTGTGACGCTCTTGTCAGAGTGCTCTCTACACAGGTGGGCATTTTTTCCGCACCAGCTCAGCGAGGGCGGCATGAACTTTTGACTTTCATCTTTCCAGCTCGTGAACTGTGACAGTGTGAGTTCCTGTTTCTCTTTCAAGTCCTTTTTGAAGAACAAATGAGGAGAATAATTTTTCTTCTGACAACTCAAATCTCTAGAGTTCGCCCGATAAACCTCTCAGCCTTTCTCAGATATATCGATATCAGCTTTTACGTTTGCCAATATGCCGAAATGGAAGTTCTCTTATACTGAATAAAGAATGCAGACATGTATGTTGTACATATTATTTGTATAAAATGTTTATTTTATTTATAATTATTTGTAATAAAGTTTAGGATTAAACTGTAAAAATGTAAGCCTCAATTACAATTCATTTGAGATTCAGAAGACAACATCTTAGGGATCATTGTCAATCTTTTTAAAGATAAAATATGTAACAATTCTTCATTTTAATGTCTCAAACTGAACAAACCTATTGCATCCAAAATGGTTCCAACAATATTTTAGGAAATGGGACGTTTCATTGCAGGCTTTGCTCGTCTCTCTCTAACTCCCGAAAAAGGATATTTGGCGAAGGAAAGACTAACTGCCAGACAGCTCCACTGTTTCCTTTAGTCGCTCGTAATGAATCACTATTATTTATCACCATTTGCTGTGGAACGTGTATAAAACTTCCATAAACTGAACCTATCACTAGTGCCCAGGTCACGTCATATAGTCCCATGATCCCACACTGCTTCAATACGTCATCAAACTAGGTCCTTGCAGCCGAAGCATATAATATGTATATATATATATATATATATATATATTGGTTGATGCACAGAATAAGAAATGTTTTACTCCCAAAAAATGGAATCCGTATCAGCCCCTAAAATCCATATACATTATCTGTCGGGTTCACTAAACTCTGGTTTCGGATCATTTATGCAGCCATGGCTATAGAACGATGCTGCAACAAAAGGACTCAAGGGGTGAGACTGTCTTCAGACTGACAGCAGATGTGGATGAGATGATGCTCTCTGGATTTGTTATCATCGGCTTGTTTATCATGGGGAAGTTCTTAAAACTTTCACAAAGATTGAACCAAAAAGTAAGAAATTGTTTTTTCATTAAGATTTTAAAAGTAGCCATGCCATGATTTCATCTTATATTCATATTGATCAGGACTGCAGGACAAAATCATCAGTGTAAGTGGCCTTACTGTTTTATACTGCCTTAGTCAGAAACTCCGGTAGTGAGTAATGGGTACAGAAAAGTGGGTTTCAAACATCGTTTTGCCCAGAACATCACCATGAGCGCACGCACCGCATGGCAGCGAGAGTGATAGAGGAGGCAATTGATGAAGATGGGGAAGGAGTTCTTCATCAGATAGAACATTCAGAGGAAACATTTGAAGGTGAGAGTGTGTGCGTTCAGTGAATAAAGCGTTCAGAGAATAAATGTCTCCATTCAAACGCAGACTCACAGTTAAACTGTAAAATCATATCGTTTCTCTACACTCCTTCATAAGTCATTCATTTATTCAGCAGGTCTGTTCTGCTTCCACAAAACTGAATCTTATCATTAATTGTCGCTTTTGAAAATGACGAAGCAGAAAGTCCATTGAGGGAAAATCTTCTCGTGCTTTTGGTCACATCTCGTGTTCTACATCAGCAGACGGAGTTTACTCTGTCGTCATGGAGATGGCTCAGATAATATAATATGATTCTGTACTTTGTGCTACTTTTTTTTCTATTTACTTTCATGTACTTTTGTTTTGCCTTGTTTCTCCATTTACTGTATATGAAGCACACTCTTGTCTATAAATGTGTTATACAAACACTGTCTGGCTCAGGTTGACTAAAGGTGAAACAGGCAGCACTCTTTACATTTTAGACAGTCATTTGTGTGCGTGTGCGTGCGTGCGTGAGTGTGTGTGTGTGCGTGTGTGTGCGTGCGTGCGTGAGTGTGTGTGCGTGCGTGCGTGTGTGTGCGTGCGTGCATGTCTAGCTAAGGAGGAAACTCAGGGAGACAGTTGCCACCACCATTTCAGCACCCAGCAGAAAGTATTGATCTCTTGTTTCAGCAGCCCTCTCTTTTTCCATCTCCCCCTCATCATTCTTTCTGCTCCTGTCTTCCATCCCTCCCCTCACTCTCTCTTTCAAACATTTAATTGCCACAGTGTTTTATTTAATTTCCTTTTTACTGTTCTTTCCATTTCAATATATTTTACATTTCACCTTGCCCTGACAGTCCATGAAAATCCCTCTTCTTCAATCATTTCTTCTCATCCTGTTCTCGTTTCACTTTTTCAAAGCCTCCCCAGTTCTTTCCCATCCGCTCCTCATTCTATTTTTCCTCTGCTTTCATCCCTTTCTTTCTAATTCCTACAGATGTTAACCTTGTAGCACAGCTTCCTCAGGTTGGAGCCAGAGAACGAGAGAAGCAATGCAGAGCTCAATACCTCCACCCTCAGGTGACAGAGTGAACTATTTTCCTCACAGCTTGACTGTAATAAAATCAAACCTTGATGATTCATGGATTTTTACAGCAATGCTGTAGAGGGCTGTAAATCATTTTTAAGATACCGTCCTCGTAAACCATGGCATGGAATCATCATTCCTATGCAGACAGAGATGTATGGCATCGGGACGCCACTTTCATGAGTCTCTGTTGAACACCTGAAGTCTTTGAAGAGACCCTAAAACCCTTTTTATTTAAGCTATTATTTTCAATATAGAGATGAAATACAATGCTGTAATCTTCCTGCTGCACAGATTTAAAACTGAAAGCATTTTTTTTAATGTGACAGAGACAGAATAATGAAAAGCAAGCTGTTAAATAAAAGCAAAAAAGGAAGAGTGATACAGAAGTCTTTCTTTAGAGAAGACGCTCAGCGCTCAATGGTCTGTAAAGGCAAATATGCAGTTGTTGAGTATTCTTTAGTAGAGTAAGATTCAGGGTGTGTTTTATCATTTAATATGCACTGTGTTTTCCATAAAACAGGCTAATGCACTGCCTTGAATATAAATAAGGAAAAATGAACATAAATTTAAGGCCCCTTTTAAATTGCCTGTTCAAGGCCGGGAAGTTGCATATTTACTCCACCTCATCATTCTGATTGAACGTAAGGACACGGAATCGGGGGTTTTGTTGTTCCCCCTCTATGCCGGCAGCAGAGGTGCAGTCAGAGCAGGATCAACTCCTGCAAGGTGGCATGGTGGGACACACGTCAACATGGTTCTATTACATGTAACACCTCTGTTTTCCGAATGCCTGCATGCTATCTTAGATCACACACTGGGAATGCAATGTGTCGGCTTAAACGCTTCAGCGTGAACAACCGAAGACAGAATAACGAGGGGTTCTCTGCGGTATCCTCTGGAGTGAGGAATTAAACATCACACAAATATCTGCAGCCGAGTGACTGATTGAGACAGAAACAGCAGCACTATTAGAACCCACTTTGAATGATTAATTATTTTGGAACCAACCGAAATGTTTGGTGAGATCAGTGTAGTAGACCATAACCCCCTCGCTGGTGTAGCATTAATGCTGGTTTATTTGTCTCAAATTAGGGTTAGAGATTTATTGTACAGGTTTACAATGGTTGATTTACGACCACAAACTGTGGAATCATTTGTGTACAACACAAGGCTTACAGTCCTATTGACCCTATCTATGGGGGACAAGGAGGAGGAGAGGGAAAAGTCAGAGGGGTTAGAGAGTGCAGAGAAATGAGAGGCAGTAATGGGAATGGACAGGAGGAGGATTTAGAGGAGACAGAGTGAGAATGGAGTTAAAGGGAAGAGTGGTGTGGGTAAGAGGAGGAAGGAGGAGAAAGTGTGTGTTGTCGGTCTCGTTGCAGTTTCTGTTCCTTCACTGTCAGCCTCCACCATTTGAAACGGTGAAACTGTCATTTCCCTGGGATAACACAAGCATGCAAAGGCACACACAGACACACACACACAAATTATGTGTGCTTCCAGACACATGCACACAGGGCGAACTTCTCCCTCTACGCCACTCGATGTACAGTAGGTGTGAAAGGAGGAGTAAACCTGAATACACAAGTGAAAAGCCTGAAAATGCTCGACATTCAACAGTCATTCATTGAGCCCTGGACGGTATCAAAGTGGTGCCAGTTGTATGTTCTGTTTCAGGAATAACCAGTACAGCAAAGCTACAAATAAGCAGTGCAAATCCCTGCCATTTCAAAACAATGTAGAAAATGTGCTTGGATGTACATTCGAATGATGAAGGTTTTTAAACTTAACATTTATCATAAAATAAAGGGTAGAAATACAGCTATAGGCAAAGTTTCATTGTTCACATAAAATTTGAGGGAGACGCTCTATTCTCACTGCAATAAATTCGATGATTTAAATTTTACAACTCATCATTGTCTGACTCTACATGGACATGGAGTCAGACACTGCTGTCTGCTAACCTCCCGTCAGCTAAATGAATCAGGTCACGTACAGTAGAGTCCATATATATCACAATTTACCTTTGCTCAGTTTACAAAGTCTATATTAAGAGATACGGAAATCTAAAATGGTACACATCTAAACAGATATTTCAGTAAAGGAAAGCTAGCGAGATATTTTATTCACTTAGCAGTGAGCCACAAAATTCTCTACAGTAAAATGACCTTTCATAAAGAAATAATCCTTGCTACTTCAAATAGCTAGTATACATAAACACACAGACACACAAAATCACGGATAAATACACACGCAATTATAGATACACATTGGCATACAAAGGGATAAACCAACACACAAACATAAGTGGTCAAACACACACCTCCACATGGCAGCACATCAAGGGAAGAAAGCGTTTTGTGTGATTGTGTTTGCGAGTGTGTGAATTCATCTGTGTATTGTGTGTGTTGAGCCTGTGTTTGTGTAGCAAGTAAAAAAGAACAGCTTCTCGGACAAATCCCGTCGAAATAATCATCTCACCCTGGCCATCCAGAAACCAACACTGTGTCCCATGTGGCTTCATTACTGTTGCTGCTAATTAAGCAGCTCCACATAAACACCATCTTCTGCCTTCAAAACACAGCAGCAGCATCATCACATGTTTAAACTTGATGCATTTCTTGATGCCGACACACAGAAGTATGGCGATACATTATACGCGGTTGATTAGTGTATAATATTATGATAAGCTGGGTACATGCAGTAGATTTGAGTTGTGAACAAGGGAAGTATGATGTGTTTCAAGATCTAGGAAAATTACTTATTATTGAACTACTGATGATAAATAATTTTATCTTTACAAATACTTATATTTGGAACACAAATCATTAGCTGGAGACTAGCTGTCATTCATTCTTCCATTAAGTCATTATTATGGGTCTTTGTTTCCAGATTTAACTTCCATCAGCACACTGTCGAATTATCAATAATTCACTGAAATGATTATAATATAATAAATAATAATATAACCTTGAATTTCCAATGTTTCTTTAAAACAACCCTAACAAAATAATAGAAATCATTAACATGAAGACAGTGGCCTCTTTGTGTTGTACAGCCCGCCAGGAAGAAAACAAAACAATCGGTGCATGTTGATTCAAGATGAATCTTCCAGTTGTTTATTCCATAGATCTGTGTTTACTTGCATATTCCTATCAACTGATCATGTTTGCTGTAGCGTTATTGTACCACAGCATCATTGTCTCAGTACAAATGATGATCCTCAATAAACACTCCTTATTTAGTTGTTAATATCTACCTGGTGCATCCTTATCAGGTCAAGCTTCTTGCTAATATTTTATTTATTGACCTGGATATGAAGCAACCGGAGCAGAAACATTATATAGTGGTAGTTGCTAAAAAGATAAGACGGAGCCCTCTCCTCTCCTCGGGTGAAAAAACATTGCAGCAGCGCGGGTCATATTTCAGCAGCAGCGTAACACTGTTACTGTCAGGTGCAAATAGGGGAAACCCTGCAATATTTCACAACGCTATTTATAATAATGAAAAACAGGTACAGGTCCAACAAAGAACAAATGGAGATAAATCCATAGTAACATCCTCAACCCCCACATGTCCGCAGTTATGTAAGGCGCTTGAACTTTGCCTACATCACTGACTCATATTGAAGCTGCTTATACCCTTGATATTAACATAATGCCCACCTCGTTGTGTGGATAATAGGAGACTCACAATACATCCACCGCCCCAGCTGCACCAGTGGAGACCCCTGGATGGGGATAGATCCAACCAACAAACAGATCTGCTTTAATTCATTTGAGTCAAAGTGTGTAATTACACAAAGGCTGAGTGTGAAGAAATCATTGAATCAGGGTTAATTACAAGCTAAATGCTTCATAGTCCTTTATGGACAATACACGCGTGCTTTTAAAATCTGTATCTGGCTACATTTGTTTGTGATGGTGCATGTAAATACTGCACATGTCTGCCTGCATTCATACATTATGTCTACACAGCAGTGGGTGTGTATGTGTATGAAATAATGAGCAGGAGATAAAACATAATTGTATGCCGAGATCTTGTGCACTTCAATTTATTCCTCCATTACAGCTCAGAGTTCAACACGGTGCAGAGAGAGGGAAGCCTTTGATTATAAAGCTGTTAAAAACTAGAACACAATGTAAACAACGGCAGACCGCCAGACTGAACTTGTACGTTTTTCTTTCATCAAAACCGAATTGATCCCACGATTTGCATACAAAGACATTTGGCTACAAAATGCCTGGAATGTGCAAATGTTTGAGGCGTTTGTCTGAAGACTGCAGTGTTGCAGTTTCTTCACAGAGTTCGGCTTTCACAATGTGTGAGGTTGATAATGTCAGGGGGAGCTGCAGACTCAGAGGAAAGTCGTGATAAAATGCTTCATAACCCCGTGACTAAAAGGACATCTCGCCTCTCTTCTTGTAGCCCTTCAAAATCTCCACCCTTCCCCAGATTTCCCATTTCCGAGCGTTTACCCTTGGGCACCCTCTGAGGTACGAAAACTGTTGTATCACTATCCTGTTTGGAGAAGTCACAGAAGACCAGAGTGGGCTGGAGATAAAGGGGGAGAGATTATCTGCTCTTGCTGATGAGGTGAACACGAGCAGCTCAGCCTCACGTGTTGAACATTCAGTTTCAAACCCAAATAATTCAGGATATTAGAAGCGTCGGATATTCTGAGTTACACAAGCAAACAAATTAGCATCTTGTGCCGAATTTTACAGTTTTAATGAGTGCTGATTTTTCAGTGACAATTATATGGAGCTGACAAGTTGATTGGAGTGTTGTTTGTTCCCCTCGTAGAGTTGATTTGAAGCTCTGCTCTGGAGGATTTGTTCAAAACTACATCATGGCCTTAAATGAACTCTAAATGGTACATACATTTGAAGTAAACCTTGCGATTAAATCAATATTTCGATGAGCCAGTTGGCGGATATGAGATAAATTATATGCGCATGACATTAATTTGAGTTCCTTTTCTCCACCAAGCTTCCTGAAACTTCTAGAAATGTCAAAAAGATATCTTGTCATTTTGAATTTCATTCTCTTTTTCATCACCTCACACTTGTCACTTGGAGAATATATATTTTTTTCAGTTACCTAGTTTAATTTATTAGTTCATTCATTGTATGTTCATGCACACATAGGAGGCTCTGGTCTTGACAGGTTTTTACATAGGATTGAATGCAATTTAATCAAAAACTGTGTGTCAAAATTAACAGAAAACAGGAGGAATAAGGAAATGGAAATTAGTTTTAGCTTTTTGTTTGAAATTTCTTCCAAAAATCAGATGTGATGACATCATATTGTGACACCCCCACTGAAAACTGAGTGTGAATTAACGAGTGTCAATGGTGTCACTTCCAGCAGATCAGCATAATGACATGTTTCTGGAGTTTTCTGTGTGTGTGGGGAGAATATTATTCCCTCATTAACAATAGTAAAGTGACTGATGCTGCCACACAGCACAAAGCTGCCCTGCTACTGGTTCTATCAAATCCAAATGACTTCGATCATGTGGTCACAAGATGTAAATTAGGATATATTTGAAATTTGCTTTGGTATTTTAAATACATTTTAAAAGGAATTATTAATCGGGTCTAATCCAGAGTTTAAAGGAATATTACATTTCTACTCATCAGATTTCTTTACCATAACAATTCTCAACATCACAACAACCAATGGGGTGATTTGAACAACATGTTTTTTTTGGGTTAGCAACACAAATTCCTGCCCTCGCTCTGAATGTGTGTGAAGGTTAAACTAAATCAGTCACAGTCACTGTTGTAACGTGGCCAAAGCAACCCCGGGAGCGTTTCCTCATCCCCTCCCATGGTGCCGGACTTCATCAGAATTTTACACCCCCCCCCCCCCCCCCCCAAAAAAAAATCATCCTCACTAAACCTTCACGCAGCTTTTAATATTCCTCCAGCGAAACCAGATCTGATGGAATCCTTTTAGGTGACGACACCAAGCTCACCTATTTCATGGGAGGAGAAACACTGAGGCTGCGGATGAAACAGCTAAAATGCTTCTGCGTTCGGAAATCCCTTCCCCTCCACATCACTACTCGTACAGCGAGTGGTGAATGACATTTCCCCAGGCCAGCTGTTAAACATGGTCTGCTTCACATACACACGCACATACAAAATGCATGCGTATGAAAACAAACTGTCTTGTCCCTCTTAGCTTCTTCTGTCTGTCCAACTCCCACATGTGCCCTTTAACAATCTGAAGCAAGTCAAACTATTTTAGCTGGCATTAAACTCCGCCTGCTGCTCGAATATCTCCAATGTACATCACGACGGGGGTAAACTGCTCGGAGAGTAACCTTCCACATGATATGGTTATAACGGAGCTTGAGTTCAATATTTGGTCATGTTTTCTCTAAACTGCGAGGCTGAATGACAGAGGGACGAGAGTCAGAGGTTTAGAGTCAACGTGACATGTGACACAGCGTGATTCATACTCAACCTGACAACATTGTCAACATGAAGCATGTGCTCACAGGCTGTGAGACACAGGTATTTACAATCAAAGAGGGCACTGGATAACATCCTACACCCCGGTTTGGCCGTAGCACATATCCACGAGTAAAGATAAAACTATCCATTCTTCGCCATAATGTTTCACCCATATTTTCCTGCAGTTTTTTTCCATTATATTACATTCCCAACGTTTGTCCAAATCCAATAAATACCAAACTGCAGATATGGTAACTGGCTGAGGATCTGATTTAAATGAGGGAGTCGTCCTGAATAGTCTGATTGGCCCAAACACTTATGGCTTATCAATCTTGCGGTCATGAATAGGTGTATGTGCATATACTGTATATGGATACGTGATTTTTAGCCATGTGTGGGTTAGTGTATGTATATGTGTACATTCTGTTGAGTAATATGGCTTTATGAGGTCAAGAAAATAAATGTTATAGTCCAATTCTAATATTTTGTGATAGTTTTAATAGGGCACTCATCAGGTGAAAGAAAATTATTTGATTATAACATCATTTTAACTACAATTCTCAACACTTTAGGCTCTTTAGCCAAAACTGATTAAAATCCTCCCTTTTTATATAACATTTCTATGTCCCTACAATGATAATATGTACACTAAGAAGAAAAGAGGCACCGAAACATAAGCTGAGGAGAAAAGGTCAATGTTTTCAAACCCGACAGAAGGGACTCCAGAGAGTGGCGTGATTCAGCTATGGGGTTATTTAAAGGATAAGCTTTCAGATATGTCGGAAAACAGGAGGTTACACTACAGTTCTGACAATCATGAGAAGGTTATCCACTATTAGAAAGGCCTGTGGAGGAGTACAGCTCATTTCTCTATAGGGAAAGATGAGTCTAGTAATACAGCGTGTTGCATTACCCAGAACACAAGTACCATGATCTGATGACATGAGGCTGTAGCTCCCCTAACAGCTGTACAAGCAGATTCTTTTACCAGGGTCCTTGACATTTGGAAGTTTGGTATTATTTATTGCCTTATCCACTCTTTTCCCATTCTCTCCCAGACTCCAGTCATCTAGAAGGCAGTACATCCTTCCCTCTTTCTCCTCCTCTCTCCCTCAGACGCGTGGAGATGGATGGACAGTGTGTGCAGGAGTCCTTGGCTGAACCATAGAAGTGCTGACAGGGCGCCAAGCCCTCTAACAGCGCGATGACGCCTCTATCTGTCTCTCCATGATGCACTCTCTCGCTAACACGTGCACACACACGCACGTATTCACAACACCATCACAGGTGCATGTCTAAATAGGTACTTGCACATATTAATGTATGGCTGAACATATACACAGAAAGTGCATACTTGGCTTGCCTTATATCTGCACATAGATTTATGTTTATGTGATGTGCAAATCCACATGAGCAGGCGCTATAGTGTGTGCACAAACACACGTGCTGCATGTGCATGGTAGCAGCAAAACGTGAACCATCTCGATCTATCTAGCGATACCTTTATCGCCCCGTCCAGTCCCCTATATAATCAGCATCAGTCTCTACTGTCAGACACACACACACAAATAGATACACCCACACACACATACACCCACACACACAGGTCAGCTGAGTGATGTTTCGAGTGTGTATTTCTCCTCTGCTTGTGTTAAAGCGAGTCATCTATCCTTCCACAGCTTCATTACAACCTGCAAGGACAAATACTATCTCTCGCTCCCTCTGTCTCTCCAGATGAGGAAGAGAGAGACAGAGATATACAGTAGATAGAAAGTGAAATCCCTCCCCCTCTCTCTCTTTGTACCCCCAACCTTGCTTTTTCTCTCTTGTTCCTCCGTCTCTATATTTATCCTTTGTCTCTTAGATCGCTCACCTATGTTTTCAATCACCTAGCCTGGAGCAAGTGTCAGCATGGTTAAGCACAATGGTTAACCCACTGAAAGATGCAGCAACACACATGCAACAGAGTATAAACAAACAGACAGATACAGACAAAGATAATACAGCCGCCCCCCCAGTGTCCAGATACTTTATGTTAGTACATTTCTTCCTTTTTCCTTTTTTTTTTACATTTAGAGATATCTTAATTCAACAACATGGCCACAGACTCTGAAAACCCTTCCACAACCTGTTCTCCTCTGCCCCCCTGTCTCCATCCTCTATCTCTCCCCTCATTTCCCACAGACCTGCCTTTCTCGACTCGCCCACCACACTCTCCTCCTAAATCCCAATCACCCGTCTCCCCCCCGCACGCTCATCCACACACCTGTTCCCTCTTCCCCAATTAGCCCTGCAGCCACTCGATCTCTCTCTGCAACTGCTCCTCGTTCAGAATCAACAGTGCAGCTACTTAAACTGCTTTTAAATGGAACTGGTGAGCTTGCGGTCGTGACACTGGGAAGTCGTGTGCACAGTATGTTCGGCATTAAAGTTGTCCAGTCACGAGAGCACTGCCGGGCAACAGCAGCATGGACGCTGATATGAAAAATCACTGGTCGCAGGAAATGCAAAGGCTTAATTGCAAAGGGAAAATATTTGAATACGTTTAACTTATCATCCAAGGAAAAAACAAAACCTCCATGTCCTCTGTCATTTCTGGAAGAACATCAGCAAACACTATACAACTAGAGAAATTGGAGCTTTCAGCAGATTCTGGGGTTATTCATACCACTGGCGGGGCGTGCTCATATGGATTGATATGAACATGATAAACATTTGAAGCCAGCATTATTCCAGCCTCATCTCCTCGTCTCTGTCAGATTGTCTGCTTTTGTTCGCAGTGTCCCTTGAGTGAAGAATGCTGTTGTCTGTTCCTATTTGTTTGCCTGCCTGACTAAACTCATGGTTTAAAACCGGGGTGCCTCTAAGCCTGGTTGACTTTCTATATATTCACTGCTTCATCCTTTTTTGTGTGTCTACATTTGACAGCGTCCCTGTGCACAAAGCAAGGTCCATAAAGAAATTGTTTTTTTGACATTTATGTTCAACAAAACAATTACTGGGCTGCAGAGACCCTTCCACATCCCCCTTGAAAGTTTGTTTCAAGAGGGAGTTTGTTATAACTGCCCACTGATGACCAGGTTTTTGTGATAACAGTAAATTAATGTCATATACAGTGCCTTGCATAAGTATTCACCCCCTTTGGACTTTTCTACATTTTGTCATGGTATAACCACAGATTAAAATTTATTTCATCGTGAGTTTATGTAATGGACCAACACAAAATAGTGCATCATTTGGAAGTGGGGGGAAATATTACATTGATTTCACAATTATTTACAAATAAAAATCTGAAAAGTGTTGAGTGCATATGTATTCACCCCCTTTACTGTGAAACCCCTAACAAAGATCTGGTGCGACCAATTGCATTCACAAGTCACATTTGCAAGTCACATAATTAGTAAATAGGGTCCACCTGTCTGCAATTTAATCTCAGTATAAATACACCTGTTCTGTGACGGACTCAGAGTTTGTTGGAGATCATTACTGAACAAACAGCATCATGAAGACCAAGGAGCTCACCAAACAGGTCAGGGATAAAGTTGTGGAGAAATATGAAGCAGGGTTAGGTTATAAAATAATATCCAGAGCTTTGAACATCTCTCTGAGCACCATAAAATCCATCATAAGAAAATGGAAAGAATATGGCACAACCGCAAACCTACCAAGAGGAGGCCGTCCACCCAAACTGAAGAGTCGGACAAGGAGAAAATTAATCAGAGAAGCAACCAGGAGGCCCATGGTTACTCTGGAGGAGTTGCAGAGATCCACAGCTGAGGTGGGAGAATCTGTCCACAGGACAACTATTAGTCGTCTACTCCACAAATCTGGCCTTTATGGAAGAGTGGCAAGAAGAAAGCCATTGTTGAAAGGGATCCATAAAAAATCCCGTTTGGAGTTTGCCAGAAGCCATGTGGGAGACACAGCAAAACATGTGGAAGAAGGTGCTCTGGTCAGATGAGACCAAAATTGAACTTTTTGGCCTCAATGCAAAACGCTATGTGTGGCGAAAACCCAACACTGCCCATCACCCTGAGCACACCATCCCAACAGTGAAACATGGTGGTGGTAGCATCATGCTGTGGGGATGCTTCTCTTCAGCAGGTACAGGGAAACTGGTCAGAATAGAGGGAAAGATGGATGAAGCCAAATACAGGGAAATCCTTGAAGAAAATCTGATGCAGTCTGCAAAAGACTTGAGACTGGGGCGGAGGTTCATCTTCCAGCAGGACAATGACCCTAAACATACAGCCAGAGCTACAAAGGAATGGTTTGGATTAAAGAATGTTAATGTCTTAAAATGGCCCAGTCAAAGCCCAGACCTCAATCCAATACAGAATCTATGGCAAGACTTGAAGATTGCGGTTCACAGACGGTCTCCATCCAATCTGACTGAGCTTCATCTTTTTTGCCAAGAAGAATGGACAAACCTTTCCATCTCTAGATGTGCAAAGCTGGTAGAGACATACCCCAAAAGACTTGCAGCTGTAATTGCAGCGAAAGGGGGTTCTACCAAGTATTGACACAGGGGGGTGAATACTTATGCACCCAACAGATATCAACTTTTTTGTTCTCATTATTGTTTGTGTCACAATAAAATGTATTTTGCACCTCCAAAGTACTATGCATGTTTTGTTGATCAAACGGGAAAAAGTTTATTTAAGTCTATTTGAATTCCAGTTAGTAACAGTACATAATGGGAAAAAGTCCAAGGGGGGTGAATACTTATGCAAGGCACTGTACCGGTGTAATGGGTCAGTGGTGGTTAGCACGATCGTGGAGTTTTGGGTTTGCATGTTCTCCCTGTGCCTGTGAAGGGTTTTCTCTGGGTTTCCTCCCACAGTCCAAAGACATGCAGATCAGGGTAAGGTTAATCTGAGACTCTAAATTGATTTCTGGAAGCTGGTGGAAGGAGAACTCAGGCAGCAACTGATGTCTGACGCAGAAGATTTTAATGTAGACTTTTTGCATCAAGGAGACCACAGACCAGAAGGTGAAACAATATACAAACGCTAACAGAGCAACATGATAACAATTGTCACCCCCAAGTCTGAAGATGTCTCCCACAGCATCAGCATTTATCTCCCTCACCCTGCGTCTCCCATTCTAACAGCACATCAATGAATGGCTGGAATTGCTGTCACTCTCTATGTTACATGTAGGTGCTGCATCCCATTGGATAGTAAACTAAATGGAACTAAACCACATTGTGTCCTTACGTCTTCCCACTGGTGAAAAACGCAAAAGAGTTGAAGTTGGTGAAATTTTTGAAGTTGGTGCCTCTCTGTCTGGATTATCTGAATTAGATATGAAAGCGTAGCAGCTACAATGAACTGTTGGTCGGTCCTTTATCTATAACCTAACCTTTGGTACTGTAAAGAGGGAGAAGGGGGCATCTGGGGAATTTAGACAGGCACTTTTCTCCTGTAGAGATATAATATAATATACAATATACATAATATAGTATATATTATGTATATTGTATATTATATTATATGTGGCATATATAGTGTACATGTGTAGATACACAGATTAATGGAGACATGCTGGGTAAAAAAAAGAGGATTTAAATAAGGAAACAGTCATTTAAAAGGTCATGCTTCTATGGTGAGAGACGGGAGGAAAGACAGAGACATAAAAAAGAAAAGAGAGCTTGTAGAACGCTTCAGTTTTTGAGGCCCTACAGAAATCTTGAATAATACATGGCTAAAACCTCTTATTCTCTAAATTTTAAATGGCTCGCTGTTATCAAAAATAACCTGATCTGTTGAGCATTAGGAGGCTCGCACGCAACACAGTGTGGCTCCTGCTCTATGTTAATGGAAGGAAGAGGCACAGGTCTGCAGTCCAACTTAGAATCAAATATCCATCTCTTTCCCATTAACAAAAACCTTACTTATTAAGATAGAAGAAAATCAGTGAGTTATCTGAAAGGTGCATATTCATTCATGCATTTAATGATAATGATAATAAAAATGTTTTGACTCATCATAAGAGCATGAAACAGATGCTTTTACTGATCAGTTGATTTAGGTTCTGACCAAACACACACTCTAACTGGAGCCACAAATAGAAACACAACATGTGCCTGACTCACCAAAAGGCAGAAGCAGGAGTTAGGCCTTGGACACCCTCTACTGGCTCATACACCGGGCCGATGAAAAGGTTGTGGACACCGTGGGACGTCGACTTGTCTCCTCAGTGGAACAGCCTCCCTGAGGAAGATTATTACAAATTGTCAGAAAACAGGCTCCAGCCACATCCTGGAAGTCTAAAAGAGCTAGTTTGATTTCTGTAGGGAAAAAATAGGGAAATGTAGTCCATCAAGAAGTTTAGAGTTACAACAATTAGTCATAAGTTTCCTATTGATCCCTCCCCAAGGTCTCTTATCCCAACAACCGCAGACAGGCTCATTACTCTAAAAGACAAGTGTATAGACAGTCAGGACTGATAAAGCTGGATCAATGCCACTGATCAGATCCCATCTCGGTATGGATAAGCACAGAGAACTGGAAGAGACAGAAAGGGCGTTCTCATCGAAGGGAAGCTTTCAAACCGCCTTTTGGCTGGAACACACCAAGAGTGTGATGTGACCGTCCCTTCTGACAGAGTCCCAGGGAAGAGAGTTAAAAGGGAAATCCAAATCCAATCCATTAGTGAATTAATAATCCCTAAAAGTAAAGGCACTTCTTTAGCCATAGAGTTGAAGGAGCTTTGACAAGACTAACTGTCTATATTAGTCACACCCCGAGCTGTGTGCGGCTGTAATGCTTGTTACCCACCATCAAACTATGGATGGATGAAGAAAAAATCATCCTTTACACAAGTGGGATCAAATATATGGTGGGTTTTGAGGGTGGAACCAGGAGAAAGGATAAGTTGTTTAATTTACAATATGTTTTTTTTTGCAGCATGGCCATTGCATCAGATCAAACTCACACTTAACTATATATATACTGTTACATAGAGCCAAACTGCTTTATCGTTTGCTGAATATATTATTTTGTCATGATCCAGGTCAATCTGATGAAACAATTTAGAGATATTTCTTCTTTCTTCTATGGATTACACACATATAATTGCGGGAGCGGTCGGGTTTCTTGACCTTACTATGTAAAGTACCTTGATATCATTTATATTAAGATTATACTAAATTAAATGTTATTCAATTATATATGTAATCTTAAAGGCCGTTAGACGTCTCCATTTTGGGGTTTGATAGTTTCTTGATAGGGTGGAGCTTACGATTATAACACGTCTTTATCAGCAGATGTTGTTGGCTTCCTCGCTTATTTACTTACAATAACTAATTTAAACCACACAATTTAAGAAAACACAGAAAAACACTTCTTAAAGTGTTAAGGTATAGATTGTAGGTAAAGATGGACTCAAAAAAGTGGTGAACCTTGTAAAGTTGTTGAAGTCTGTTACTCATCAGCAGTGATAGAACTTCACAAAGCTTTGAACTACAGCCGGTTCATACATTTCCGGGTCTCCTGGAAACATTTCCGATGTAAGTTTAGCTATTGTTATGACTTTTGCATTGCATGTGTCTTCAAATTGATGAAGTTGTTTTATGTTTTGCACATGTTTTTCCTTCTTTTGAGTGTTTTCTTACTGTGCAGTGTGTTGAGCTCTCTCAGCCACCATACTAAGGTCAATCCAGGTCAAATCAAACTTTACTTGCATTTACCATTGACTGTATATTAACATGTCACTTTACTAGCAGAGCTAAATGATAGACCTGGATATATTCACAGTGTGTTGTGTTACTGCAGAGCTGAATAACGAGTCTTTGTGTGAATCAGCAGTTACACTCCGTTCACCTCATGTGGCTCCACGGAGACACTCCCTCCTCCAAGTCTACGTGCTCTCAAGGCGGGCTGTTTGTTTTGGCTTCGCTCCTGCACTTCCCTGTCTTCCAGGCCACTGTGCCACCACATCAACAGACATGCCACTACCCGGAGTAAACTGCTGAAGTGAACTCCTCTCCACTTCCCGTCTGTGTGAAACATCATGGGGGACTCGGACGCGGTCGGGCCACCGCTGTCTCGCCGGAGAAGGGCGACGTTGGCGGCGGGGAGAGGCGCGAGTCTGCAGCCGGTGAACGGGAGGTCCGCGGCGGCCCGTCAGAGCCCGGTGACCGTCGGAGCTGCTGGTGCTGGCGGTGCTAGCATGGTGGACAGCCGCGGTTCAGAGGAGGCGCTGAAGAGCGAGAAGAGGAGCCGGAGGAACGACATGGGTGAACGACTGAGGTCAGTGAGGGAAACTTCCAGAAGAGTTCGAGGCGAGGGACGTTTGTTTGGTGGTGAAGGGGCCTGATGCAGCTGGTGTTGATAGACTTTAGTCCGGGTTAAAGGTCACAGAGACGGGTTAAAGAACCTGTTAGAGTTCCAGTGTTCCTCATTCAGTCATACTTTCAGTCATGTAGATCATTTAAAGACTTCAACACTGAAAACATAATATTCATGGCTAATCTGATATGTCTGTTTTTGGAAAAACAGGACGAAATAGGCTTTGATGTTGATCAGGGGCGAATCTAATGGGGGCCACGTAAACTGTAGTGAAATGTGGACCAACAAGCTTCTGCTCTTAATGTTTCTGTGTTTCTCTTTCATTCATACTTAATATCATGTAAATAGTTTTAAAGCTTCTACGCTAAAAAATAAAGCATTTTTGGCAAACCTACTATTTTGCTTAGGGTGGTCTTTATTGGCCTTGTTTCTGATCAGGGGCGTATCTAACAGGGGCCCCATAAACTGGAGTGAAATGTGGTCCAACAAGCCTCTGCTCATAATATTTCTGTTTTCACTCTTTAATTCAACTATGTAGTTCTAAAAACTTTAGCAATACATCTTTGTGGCTAACTCAATGATACGTTTGCATAGTTCAGGTAGGGCATGTTTTGTTATTGATCAGGGGGCGTATCTTATACATTAACTGGAGTGAAATGTGGCCCGACAAATTTAATCTCCTCTGAGGCCAGCACTTTGTCCCACCTAACACAGCACAGTTTAAGTTGTGAGTGTATGTTTATGCAGCCCTACCTGAAGTTAAAGAAGTGAGTCCACTATAGTTTTAATTATTAAAAACAATCTGCTAAGGCACTTCCATGAAACCAAATACAATTCAATCAATACCAATATAGCAAAAGTTCAGTATAAATGACTACATATTCTTTTTGTAAGCACAGTGAAGAGGTATGAATCTTAATGGATGTTTATCTAGTGTTTGTCATTCTGCCCATAAAGAAAACCACAACCTTCACTCAGACGCAAAAATCCGTCTTTAATCTTAAAAGACATTATGATGTGACATTTCTCTTGATAATTGTCAATGTGAACTTATCCGAATATTTTTATTGCCATATCACCCAGCCCTAACCACAACTCCTACAACTGAGTAAATATGATTCTCCATTATGTACTTTATATTTAGTTTAAGCCTTTTTTTAAGGTGAAGGTCAGTGTTGGGTTAAAAGTCTCCCACGGGCTAAATGTGGCCTTGCAAACATAAAAAATGTTGGCCCTCACAAATGCCCCCACCCCCCTTTATGACATCTTCCCATTTATAGTTATGAAAATGTTGGTAGAATTCAATGAATGAAATAATAAATAAATCTCCTTTGAGTGACTATCTTGTGGCCTATGTAAATCCCAATAGCATTGTAGTAGCTAATAATATGAATAATTTACGTCTCATACACAACAGGCTTACAGAGGGGTCTGCTGATTTAGAACAAAAAGAAAGACACATCCTTATTGACAATAACATGCCTGTCATTCCACCCTAAATGAAATGGGTGACTTTTAAACTCTTGGATCACCAGTCACTTCCCTATCAAGTCACTTGTGCAACTCAAAGAATGCATTTTACATATCAGTATTTCTGGTCTAATGCTCAGGGATATTCGCTGCTTTGCTTGCTAGTGGATAAAATGACTTGGGTTTTGATACAATCCTAAAATTAACTGTTTTTGAATATTTTTATTGCCAAGAGACATAAAACACTAAAAAGTAAGTTTAAAAAACAAGCAAACGGAGTAGGTCGGCCCCTTACTGATCAATAATGAAAGAAGTGCCTCATCGCTGAACCTAATTATTGACTCTTCTTCTTCTTCTTCTTCTTCTTGCTGACAGCAAACACAGATTTCAGTTTAGGCAGACAAAATATAACAACCTCTTCTTTTTTCTCATATTAATCCTTCAATGTGCATGCATTATATTCCATGTGTCAAATATAAATAAAAAATAAGATCATATTACTCATGAATGAGCCATGCCTCTGTCTATTGTAGTGGCTGTCACAAGACACAGGAGTCGCTGCTGAGTTCAGCCAGTGGTTACAACAACTACAGAGGAATCCTCAATTGGTGTGTGGTGATGCTGGTAAGACACACGTTTGTGCACACAAAAAAACACATAAAAACTTGCATTTTACACAAGGATCTATTTCCTGGAAAAACTTTTTGAATGACGTACTCTCAGCCCCATGTGGTAGTTTGAACAGATAAGGTGATTTATATATTGGTGCACACCTAAGATTTGCATGTCATTCCAGTTCTCTGAAGTTTTAAAATATATTTGTATCTCACTTCCTCACAAATAGATGTTGTCTATTTTTAATAGATCTACAACCACCATGTAGGACGTAGTGATAGTTTTACTGCAGCAGCACAGGCTTTACAGTGATTCTTATTCAGCAGGTTGCACTACTGTGTTTATCTGTTATTAGTTTAGATCTTCATATGAAAATTATGAAAGCAACCAGTTTGTCCTCATCGTGTCTTATATATCAAGGAAGTCACAATAAGTACCTATTGATTAGCAGATAATCCACTAGCATGGATGGAAAAAAAAAAGATATAAGTTCCTAAAAATAACTAATATATAAGTCCAGATTGTTCAATCAATTCAAATGTGTTTTCAAACTGATCTCACTGTGTCAAATCTCTAATATAGGCGAACAATTAGAACAAAATAAAAACAATTAGTTGTTCAAGTTTCAATCTGTATTATCTTAAAATCCTTGCTCCTCTTGTCTGTGCTGCCTCTGTCGCCTCACACAGGAACGCTCTGCTCACTATTGTCCACCATTTTTTGGGCAAACAACTGAACATCACAACCTGAGTTGTCTGATAGGTCAGTGAGGCAGGTCAGAGGTCAGGCAGATCATAAAGTTGTAAGGCGCCCTCTGCTGGATTTGAAGGAAACCTACTTCATACAGTTTGTTGTGCCAATAGGCTGTGAATTGTGAATTCTTACAGGTCATTACATCTTTTCCCTCACATTCGAACAGATGTTTGATTTTCAAATAAAAAGTGACAGCGCTAATGATTAGCAAGTGTAGTGTATGTTAAACTCAACATCTAGTTGGGCGCTCACTCCTCTGTGCTCAGGAGAAGTGACAGAATATAAGAGAATAGGAGAGCAGAGGAGGCTAGCAAAGCCTTTTGTTAATCCAGGCTTTGAACACAGATTTTTTTTTTTGTTCATCGCAGGAGGTTTTCCTTCTTTCTCACTGAACTTCTGTCCCATGCCCAGGCAAAGATCCTTTGTGCTGGGTAATGAGATATTACAATCCATATAGAGGGAAGGAGAGTGAGGGGGAGAGATACAAAAAAAAAAGAATGGTGGGAGGAGGAGGATGAAGAGGGGGAAAAGTGGGGTGAGCAGAGAAAAGAATGGGATGTACAGTGTAGAGGGAGAGAGAAAAGCCTAGACAAGGAGAGGACTGATGTGGAAGGACAAGTTCATTGAATTAGGAGGGAAGAAGTGACAGTGAAGAATGAAAGAAACATGGAGTATTTATTGTGTGAAAAACAAACATATTGAAGTTTAACAGGGATATCTCTAACCTTTGTGTGTTATTCTAGGTGCTGAGTAATGCTCGCCTCTTCTTAGAAAACCTTTTGAGGTGAGTACATCTGGAGTCTTAGTCTCTTCTTTTTCACATAAATTATTACCACTTATTTCAAGAGGCTTCCTGCGCTGCTTAATACCCAGTGTGTCAGTCTCAGACAGTGATTACAATGTTGTTATGAAATGAAATATGCTATGAAACGGGAAATTTCTACCAGGGTTGTAAAAATGTTAAAAACTTTTTCCGCCTCTTACGAAGAAGACCTCTATTCTGACAGTCGCCATTATTTATGGAAGATATTTTGACAAGTCATAATAATCCAAGATCTGCATGCATTTCACTCAGGCTCATTGAAATTACTTCCTGGGTCTCTCAGCAGAGCAGAGACATTGTTAATGTTTCTAGATACTTGGGTTTTGTTCCTGCTATGACAAGTGTCTGATTTAAGAAAAAGTCAATATGGATAATATCTATATCTGCTGTCACTTATAAGCAACTGACCGAATTCAAATTGTCCCTCAGACAAACTACCTCAATATTATCTTTTAAAACTCTTTGTAAAACACATTTTTATATTAAGCTATTGGCTTTATTAATCAGTTTCTCAATCCAAACTGCTTACTCATACATCTTCATTTAGATTTCTCCTTTTTTAAATGTGCTGTTTCTCTCTTTCTTAATTATTTATTTGTTTGTTTGTCAGATACGGTGTACTGGTGGACCCTATTGAGGTGATTTCATTGTTTCTGAAGGACCCCCACAGCTGGCCAGCGGCATGCCTGGTAATTGGTAGGTAAAATTATCCCAAATAGCCACACTATGGAAAGCAGACAATGCAGTATATTCCCTTGAGAAATATTTCAGTTAATAATTAATATGAATGATTATCTGATAATGATCAGTTTAGCTGGGGTGGGGACTCACTTCAAAATGTCACCTCTGGTGCAGAGCTGCAGCTTGAAAGGAAGAAAAGACTGAAATGATTTCTCAAACTGGAACAACCAACTGCAGCAGCAGCCTCAATAACTGATAGGAGAGGCGTGGGAGTCATATGCAGCTTTGTGGAACTGAGTACCAATATGTCTGACAGTGCCCCTAAACAAACCATTTCAAGTGATGTGTACCATTGGGCTGATTTTAAAGCAGTAAAAACTTTTTTCCCTCATCGTATAGCACAGACGGTGGGATCTGCCTCATTTCAGTCGATGCCTTGTTTTAAGACACACAGGGGCACATGCTATATTCAAAGTTCTTCCAGTGTTTATTTTTACGGCATGTTGCAGTGGAAGTCTGCAGTGGTGCAGCTCACAGTGTCTCCAGAGGGACAATCACCTGCTCTATATACTGCATGCTGGTACCGTGCTGCAGAGAGGGGTGGTGAGATAAAAAAGAGAGGGAGAGGGATCGTTGGGGCGGGGAGGGGGGGGCATGGGGAGGCAGAGTTATGGAAGAGAAAATGAAGTGGGTGATTGTGTACAGGGAGGGTTGGAGAGAGGGTGAAGAAGCCAGGAATGAAAAGAGAAGGAGAGGGATGAGAAAGAGAATTGATATAAAGTGATGCATTGACACAAGGCAGGAGAAAAGAGACAGTGGGCTGGGTGAGTTAGGGTGAATGACAGGTGGGAGTGAGAGCCTGTTAACAGTGACATGGGGAGTGAAGGACCTCATTCCCAGAGGCCACTCATTACTCATATTCATGCCTGAACAATATGTAGCAAATCTTCATTCAAACTTAAATGACTAGACCTTTGTTATATAGGTTCCTCTGTTTGTAAAGGATCCCGATTATTCAGTGTCCCTTAACGTTAATACAAATTTAAGACATTACCTCATATGTGAACATGATTTGCTGCTGAGTTACGTCAGGTAGGTTTTCACCTGCAATGGTGGTGAAGACAACAGCTCCCATGATCCCACGCTGCTTTGACGACATTAAACCAGGTCTTATGGTTTTAGATCCGTAGGGGCCGAAGTTACTGTTTGTCTTAACACTAACTTAACACACAAACATATCCCGGACCACTCACTCAGCTGTCGTCCTCTGACCCGCTACAGTTTAACAATGAACCATAAATATATTTTTTTAATTCTACGTGTTTCCCACTGGTCATATTGATTTGTGTGTGGGCACAATATCATCATTGACTACCACACATTGATTTTCATTTTTTTTTTTTACTATTTCAAATGAGTAAAATCTTATTTCACTGTAGAGCTGAGCACAGCATTGATTCACTCAGCCTCGTGTTGCTCTCTCTTTCTCTCAAATACACTGAGATCAGACCCGTCTGTCATAGTCAGATGGGCTAAAAGCAAGAAAGATTTGGTCCTTGCAAAAAGAAAAGATGAATGTGTTTATTTTCATATAAAGCGAGGAAGTGAGATCTGATCACAAGGGATCCCGAGAGACGCATGTTGATGCCAGCTGTGAACATGGCCTATGATCGAGTGGGTATCATTTGCAAAGGAAACTGGTCTGTGAATGACCATTCGACTAAATGTATTATACTCTAATGTAAGGTTTTACACTACATCATAAGTGTGCTGCTTTGGAAATGTCCGCCAAAAGCTCCTCTGCCGATACCTAGTGTACAGTTTATGGGCATCGAACAGGTGCTAAATGGTGCTGTTTGTTTCAGTTTGATGCATGAGTGGGTAAAGTAGCTGGTGTTTGTCAAAGATGCTGAGCAGGCCTGTTTCCAAAAGAGATTTAAAAAGCACATTACAAATAGCACGCTGTGAAATTCTTCTCATCGCTGTGCTTTAGTGAGTTGAGTCTTTGTGTCTGATGAACACACCCACCCCCCCACCCCCTCCATCCTGGCCGACAAGTTAAGACCACTCCCCTAAAACTTGTGTCAAAGATTAAATGAAATATCATTTAGTCAAATTAGTTTGTTTTACTATTTAGACCATATTTTCAATGGAGGAGCGAGTGACACAATCTTAAGCAGAAACAGTTTAATATTTCCTGATGCTCCAAATTGAATATTAATTTAATATACACCTTTGTCCCTTTGTTAAAAGCCACGTGGATAATATAATGTAAAAATAACTTTTATAATAATAACTTTAATTGAATGGCACTTATCTAAACAAGGTTACAAAGTGCTTCACACACAAAAAGTACAGGAAGCTGATCTCCTAACTGATTGTGAGTTTTATCATAAGGTGCTAAGGGTAATGTAAAAAAATATTTTTGCCTTAATACAGAATCCTATTTAACTATATCGAGAATCTTTTCAGAAAACAAGTGAAGAAAACTAACTAATTGTAAATTATGGCAGGTTGAATAAGATTCTCTAAGATGTGTCTAGATGAGCCAGTTTAGTGCACTGTCACCAAAAAGTGTTGTATCTTTGAGGCCATTGACTGAACCATTAAAGACTTGGATTTGGAATCATAATGCTGCTGGGTAGTTTCATCAATGACAGGATAATGTGCACGAATCAAAAACCTTGTCAGTTTACACATCTGTGCTTTCTACGTTAGATGGATTGACATGCTAATGCTCGGATTAGTGTCTTAAAATGGAACAATTGCTGCAATTATGTGAGGCTCAGTCTAGTCTAGTCAGGGTAATGAGCAGTTGACATATCAGTGGTTTCTTCAAGTTCGTTCAGCAATGAGTTTCCCTGTAATTTAACCTGATACTGCTGCCAAATTCACACCTCACTGAATCAGGGTTTGTGGCCAACACTGATGCATAATAAAGTGTATATTGAAGCACAAAACTTTTTGACCTATTTTTGGGCCAATAGAAACCGCTGCTTTGTGGATATTGTAGCTGATGGTAACAAAACAAGTTCTCTCTTCACTCTCTGCTCGGGTGTGGTGAAAAAGGCAGTTGAAAAGCCAAAACCAGTACTGCAGGTTCATGACTAAACAAGTTGAATTATGTGGAGCTCCAGTCTTTTGCAGTAATGATTCTAAATGTCTATCAATTCATAATCCAACTAGGAAGGAACTCAGTAGAGTCTACCCCTCTGCCAAGGCCTAACAGTCCCCTTATGAAACCACATTTAAATTCAATAGATCAAAATCTTCTGGAGCTGCACCAAACTGCATACAGTCATAACTATCAGTCTCCTAAACTTTAAAGAAAGTGAAAACAAATTCCTGGAGCCGCTCCCCCTCGTTTGGATTCACACCACAATTCTGTGGGTTCTCCCTTGGGTCATGCCCCACCCCTCCACAGTTACCCAACCGATTGAGTAGTTCTTGGAAATGTATACGACAACATTACATCCTTGGCTGTTGTAAACAATACCGACTATTTCTATATTCATACGAAAAGCTTGTCAATATTGCTTTGTGAGATGTACATTTAAATGTAATAATGTTCGACATGTGGAGGAAACAGAACAGTTTGGAGACCAAAGAGGAACAACACACAACATAGTGTTGCTGCAATCACAGTTGTCCCAGGAAATTGGGAGCTGCCTCTTGAAATTCAGCTCTTTTCTCAACTGTTACATTGCCGACTAGACTCTTTTTTTTTTTACCTCAATTTCATAATTTAGTGGCAATTTTATCGGCCCAGCAGGTAGAGCAGGTCATCCTCTAACCATAATCTCAGCGATTGGATCCCAGTCTACCCCATTCCGAAGTGTCTTTAGGCAAAACAGTGAACACTAAATCGCCCCTCTGGCTGTAACAACAGTGTGTGAGTGATGTGTAATAGAGAAAGTGCTACATATTGATGCACTGTATTAATGTGTGTGGGGGGGGGGGGCTAGCTTTAAATGGCTTTAAGTGGTCATCAAGATGAGGAGAAAAGCTCTATATACATGCAGAGCACTTACCATTTACAATTTTACACACACTCAAACATGAGTAGTATTAAGTCTGATGTAGACCTCTAAATAAAAAGTTTCATTGTGTCATTCCGCTGGAATCCAACAGAAGTGACCCTGTACGAAGAAATGAAGTGTATTTGATGAACTGACCCGAGCCTCTCTTTGTGTTTCTGACAGTGTCCAACGTGTTCATTCTGGTGGCTCTGTACACCGAGCGGCAGCTATCGAAGGTGAGTGGAGAAACCCTTGTTGCACTTTAATACCAAAGCGCTGTGGATTTGAGCTGAACTGTTGAATTCAAAGCTTTCCCCCCCGACACCTAGGAGGGATTATGTCTCTAAAACTAACTGACCAACCTTCCCCGACTGCATCTGCATATGTTAAATGGGAAATTAGTTTCACCATCTGTATTTAGGACATATTCAGTTATGCTCTGTCTGCTTGGCATGCGCATGGAAAATTATGAGCCTTTTAAAACTTTACTAGGCCACCGTAACTCTAAATGTAGTTCTGTGTTACTCCAGTTCTCAAAGGCCGGGTAAACAAATGGTTGAAAGTGTTTTATGTTTTGCTGATGTATTCTAAAGCAGGACATCTGACTGCTTTTTAAGATTTAACATAAAACCTCCTGCTGCCCCTTCTCTCATTTTCTACTCAGAGTTCATTCAGTGAACCTGTGGGATTTCTGGTCCACTGCATTAACATGGCAGTCATTCTAACATTCCCCGCTGCAGTGATCCTGCTGGTCCCCTCCGTGACCCCAGGTAAAGTGTTTCTCGCTGTTATTAAAATACTGCCTCTGCCTGCTCGCTGCAAACGACTCTGCATAACCAAGACGGTGACTGTGACCGTAGCACCTATTATGCAGCTGCGCCATTATCTATTCATTGGTGGTTTACAATGTACCCATGGGTATAAAACAGAAAATAATGTGATTGTAATGAAGATTAAGAGCACGTTCACGTCCCTGCCCTTCAGAGAAACAGTTGACCAGTTGGTGCAGTAAAAGACATGTCTTGTACGGAGACGTAATTGGAATCGGTTAGTGGTAATGGAGCAGTTGGTCATGACTGGATTATTTCCAGCTGGCTCATATGAGAGGAGAGAGGAGAGAGGAGAGAGGGAAGAGAGGAGAGGAGAGGAGAGGAGAGGAGAGGAGAGGAGAGGAGAGGAGAGGAGAGGAGAGGAGAGGAGAGATAGGGGAGAGGGGAGAGAGGAGAGAGGAGAGGAGAGATAGGAGAGAGAGGAGAGGAGAGGCTCATTTAAAGGTCACCTTCTTCTGTCCTCATCAGGCTACATGATGACACAAAGTATGACCACCTCCACAAACCATGCTTTTCACTAAGATACTGTAAACTACATGATTACCTCGCCCATGAATGTTCTGTTTCCATCCCTTTTGTTTATTGAGCAGCGACCGAACGAATTGGGGAAGAAACCATTACATTTTGGTGTGGATTCCGATCAGGGGCCGGATCCAAGAATTTCTTCACACTTTCTTTAACATGGAGAAATAGAGCGTTTTACACCATTTGCCTTGATTTATCTGAAAATGATTCATGGATATTGATGAAATGAATCTCTGAGTGTGAGAAATTTGGTGCAGATCAAGATAAGTGAATTGAAATGTGGTTTTATAAGGAGACTGTTTCCTTTTAGTTCAATATATAATGACTCTGAGGCACTTACTCAGAACATTAAAGGTGCAATGCTTATTTAAAAACGACTCCCTTTTAAACTACTTGAGAGATCTTACTTTGCCAGTGTCATGCTAAAAGCCATTTTTTCACCCCCTTATGTCCTCACTTGCAAACTTTACCACAATCATAAGACAGATATTGATTTACAGGTGTGATCACGCACATTTTTTTGTGTTAATTTAGAGAGATCTCCAATTTGGGTAAACTCTCCTCTTCGTTTACCTCTCCTCTCCTCTCATATGTTCTCTCACCGGGAGGTGAAGGAGTAAAGGAGTCAGTCCATCTGTGTGTCTGTTCTCTCTGTGCTGCTGTTCACACAGGAAGGGCAGCTACAGAGGGCAGGTGTGTGTATGCACAGATGTGTGTGGGTGTGGCAATAGTCCCGGAGTATGTGACTAGTATTCATACACAGTATATATGAAGCAGAGATACAAAATGTTCATTTTAAGTCATGTTACACTTCTTTTGAGGAACACTGTAGTGGTGAAGCAGAACTGTTCTCTGCTTCCATTATTTCATTATTTCCTCTTTGCTGTTTTTTCATGGGGCAGGTCTGGTGCGCAGAATGTGTTTCGCAAGACGGGGTAAAACACACTGTAACGCTCTGTTCATTGGACATTAGCAGTATCCTTAGAGGTAACACATGAAGACACTGACTTAGAGAGCAACAATTCAAAATGAAGGAAATTAATTGTAGGACAGGGATGGACTCAGCACTTTTTATGCATTCGCACTGACAGTGGAGGTGGCTTTGTGTAATCGCCTGTTCATCCCAGTCTTGTGAACGCGATATCTCAAATGCTCAGTTCAACTCAAGAATGAACTGATTGGATCTGGTTGGTCCAAGGTCAAAGTCCCGGTGACATGAACATTATAGGTTCAATGAGAAATGTCAGTCAGTGCCAATGTTATTTGAATTTCTCATCTTAAATTCCAAACTGGATACTCATCCATATTGTACAGTTGAGGTGTGAGGTGCTAGCTTGGCATCTGAGGTATGTGCAGTAGGAAGCATGTTGCCACATGGAGCTGAGCCTGGTTGGTCTGAGAGTGGAACCACTTTGAACCTTTTACACCAACTCCCCCAAAGAGGACAGACATGTCTTTTAGTAGAAAATGAAGCATGTTGATTTTAAATCAGTGAATCATCATGACAGTCACAATACAAAAAAACTCAAAGTCAACCAAGCAGAATAAAACCCCTGCTGTGGGGTTTGATCTGCACCTCACCTTGTAGGCAACCGTTTTTTACTCTCGTGTGCAGTTTGTTCACAGGTATGATTTTGTTAGTGCATGTATGTTGGTGTGTGTTTTTCTCTATGCTCAGCATGATCCACATGATCCGTTCAGAGGGAAACTGCTCAGTTGGAGTGTGTGTGTGTGTGGGGGTGTGTGCGTGTATGTGCTCAAGATTCTCAAAATATGCTCATTAATCTCCTTCTAATCAGTTTTCCCTTATCAACCAATAAACACTGGCACACACACACAAACACTCAGTGGTAAACAACTAGCTCTCACTGCCCTCTTACTTTGAGTTGAGTTCATTTATTTTACTGGGCTTGTTGAGCTGTTTGTCTAAGATCAGATGACGACCTCTCTTTCCCTCCATTTTCCATTTTTTAATTCCTCCTTTCTCTCCATTTGTTTTTCTCTTGCTTTACATCCTGCCCCAGTCTCTCCCGTCATCCTTCATCTCTTATTGTTTCTTCACTTTCTTCTCCTCTTTCCATGTATCCCTTCCTCTGGACTATTTTTTGCCCTCCATTGTCTTTCCCCTTATTTCTTTTCCACTTCTCTTTGTACATCCTAGCAGTGTAACCGGTGATTGCATGTTTCTGCTCTACAGCCTCATCCATAACACAATTTAAACATGACTTCCTCTCTCTACTCTCCCCTCAGTTGGCGGCGCGTTCGCACTGGGTGTTTACACCATTCTCTTCCTGAAGCTCTACTCCTACAAGGACGTCAACATGTGGTGCAGAGAGTTGAGTTCTGTCAAGGCCAAGAAGCTGTCCAGGTCGATGTCTTGTAAGTCGCACAAACACACACAGACACCGTAGCCTCTGTGAATCTTCCTCATCCAGAGGATCCTCCATGCTCCCATCATGCTGTTACAGTGACATCTTATGGCAGAATTGTGTAACAGCAGCCCTAAATTATTGTTGTTCTCGCAAACAATTCAATTGAAATTTTAATCAAATAAGATTTTAGATAAATTGACAGCTGAATACATTTTTTTTTCTAGTTAATGATTAATGGTATTTAAAGGTCAAGTTTTCTCTCTATTTGTATGTAAAGAGCCATGAAATTAAATATTACAGAACACGTTATTTTAAGTGTCACTAGATGAAGCATATGTATGTATGTATGAATTTATCCCACAGGTCCAACACCGCAGCATTTCAACAGAGGTGACCAACTGGTGTGTTATCCTGGCAACCTCACCATCAGAGGTACTGCAGCTTTCTAGCTTTCTTTTTCACAGCTGCTGTTTTTTTACATGAAATAGTTTGTAACGCAGGGATTACCTGTTGTTTAATGTTAAAATGGCTGCTGTGATAAAAGTCTACAGGTCTAGTTTCTGTCATGTATCACTGCCTCTATGTCATGTTTCATTTTGCCACATTTATCATCACAGACATGTATTATTTCGTCTTTGCTCCGACTCTGTGCTACGAGCTCAACTTCCCTCGCTCTCCGACGATTCGCATTGGTTTCCTGCTGAGGAGATTGTCTGAAATGGTGAGGAAATGTTTCAAATCAGCAACAGCCCCCAAAAAACACCTACATTCACTGAAGCGATATGTTCAAGGCAAAAAACGACGAAATTAATGCTTAGGAGTGACAGTCTCACAAGCATATTAAAAAAACATGATGATTTAAAAGCTGTACATAGCTTAACATTTGGTTGAAATGATTGTGATGGGGGAAATCATTATTTTCCAAACAATTATGATATCTGAGATTTTGGGGACAACTAGAGAATAAAGACCAACAGGTCAAGAACATAAGTGATCAGAGAATCAGAGATGAAAACTTTCTATGTTCTAATTATCTGTCTCATGTTGTCATATCGCTTCTGTTTTTTTAACAGATTTTGTTGTTGACAATTTATCTGTGAAAAGATATTACTCACTTTATGATTCTGTGTCTTTCTCTTCAGCTGTTCTTCACCCAGATGTTAGTTGGTCTCACGCAGCAGGTAAAGTCAAACCGAAACTGATGTATGATTATAAAGTCTGAATTAAACAAGCATGGACAATAACTCTGATAAAAACCTTGCATTGTTTCTTTTTTCTTCTTTTTCTCTTTCAGTGGATGATTCCCGTCATTACAAGCTCCATGAAACCACTGGAGGTGAGAGAGGGGATGACAGTGGAGCTGAGACTGCAAAGAGTATTATGGGATGGGTTGTTTTCAGATGCAGAGTTCTGCTGTGCATCATTTGTTAACCTATGGGTCTTTTCTCTCCTCTCCTCTTTTCTCCACCAGGACATGGATCTGTCCAGAATGACTGAGAGACTCCTGCGATTAGCTGTGAATAAACACCCAAAACATGCATCGACATTACCACAACCTTTGTTCATTTTGTTTGTTTGAATTTAAATTCATTTCCTGTGGAAGATCAGGTTAACACATGATAGAAACTACTCCACAGTCACATTTTTTCCGAAATGAAGGATTACATTGGTTACACACTGCATCCCGCACACAACCATGTAAATGATGACTATGTTTGAGAATGTGGGGAAGAACATTTTAGCATGAGGCTTTTATTTGTACTTTTATCCTCCCCTAAATGTCTCTCAGTCACAGTTTTATATTCTCATACACCCTCCAGGTTCCTAATCACCTGCTGTGGCTCATGTTTTTCTACTGGTTCTTCCACTCGTCTATGAACTTCAGTGCCGAGCTGCTGTGCTTTGGAGACAGAGAGTTTTACAGGGACTGGTGGTACGTTTGTGTGACTGTGTTTGTGAGGTGTGCTGCCTGGGTTTGTTCTGCTCAGGGTCACTGCACGCACTGTTTATTGCTTGTAAATGGTAAATATCTCTATTTATATAGAGCGCTTTTCAAGTCTTGATGACCACTCAAAGCGCTTTACAGTGTAGTTTTTCCATTTACTCAGTCATACATTGCAGCACTTTATCACTCACACTGTGCAGTAGAGGAATGTGCATGCAGACAATTCAGTAACTAAATGTATGTATGTAAGTTTAAATGAAATTATTTTAAAAAAGATTACATTTTTTATGCATCCTTTTATTATTGTACATTAGCTGATTGATGTAAATTTCATGACTTAGTTTACTTGAGGATAATTTCCTGTTTTCCCATGTGACAATACCGTTTTATCACTTTTTCATATCCATCAACATTAATCAGACAGCCACTGACCTGTCATTTAGACCCTGTCGTGCTTCATCACTCTTATTTGCTGACTCCTCTTTCAGGAACTCTGAGACTGTGACATATTTCTGGCAAAACTGGAACATCCCTGTACACAAGTGGTGTCTACGGTGGGTTACTCGCACACTAACACATCGAGGGGAAGAGACGAAATTTATCAAAGTGAACGCAGGAGGTTTGATGCAGGGAGAAAAGACTTAAGCAGTCAGGGCTGATGTATGTGGGGGACCGATTCATCAGGCTGTGAGAGCAAATGGAAGTTATAAATACAGTGTTCACAGCCAGGCACATAAGTAAATAAAAGGCTTTTTAAGGACTACTTACTTTGACTTCCTGTCAGTTAAGAAGACGCTTCAACATTTTAGACGGCAGCAAAATAAAATGATAAATGACTCTTTTCTACCATTTGTGTCGGAGTATTACTTATTTTTTTCTGCCCATATTTGAGTGTGGATAGTTGACCTAAGCCAGGCCGATGTCAGAACAACAGTTTAAACTATAGTTGGCTGGGATGATTTTTGAAATCTTTCCGATCCCTTTTAATGACCCCAGTGTCAAGGCCCCAGGGGGTGATCTATATTATATCAGCCTTGACAACATAACGAGGGGGCCAAAATAGATTCTCATTTATACCACATCACTTGTATTTCTTATTGTGTATGGCAGTACATTTTGTTCATTCTTTATAATAAGTTTGATAAAAATAAAGACATGTTGGATTTGGGTCAGACTCAGTTAGTTTCCTCATGGGCTTGCACAAGCTGCGCTCTAGTCCACATTCCCATTTTGAGTTGCTTCTCAAAATTATATTCATGATTGATCTTTCTGCCAAGTATTTTCTTGACAAATCATTTTGTCAATAATATGAAGGATAATAGTAAAATAAAACATCAAATAAGTGTCATACATGATAGGAAAGTGAACAGCAGTGGGTTTTGGACCAAGTGAAACGGAAATCTTGAAAAATAAACTTATCGAGATGTAGATTTATAATTTCAATTCTTCACTGTGCATCAACGTGTTTGATAATCCGTCTCTGCCTGTGTTTCAGCCACTTTTACAAGCCGCTGCTGAGGAGAGGATTTAGTAAAATGATCAGCCAATCAGCTGTCTTCTTCTTGTCGGCTTTCTTCCACGAGGTAAGAGCTGAGAACCAGAACAACTTTCAGTGATGATCTACTGTAGACTAGTCTCAGACTTTAGTAACCCCTACCTGATATTAGACCATAATGCCCCCTGTTCTGTTTCCTGTCTGTGTGTCAGTACCTGGTGAGTGTTCCTCTCAGGATGTTCCGAATCTGGGCCTTCATGGGCATGATGGTGCAGGTAAGACCCAACACCTCATTTAGCTGATGTTAAACTTACAGCGCAAACCTTTTAAGGACATTGTATTGTTAGTGTTTAGTGTTTATAGTGTTTTCTTGTTTCTGATATTACTTTTTAACATCTGAAAAGGTTAAAAGTAGGTGAAGATGGGCTGGAGGTAGTGAGACATTGATTAAATAGTTCATTAGTGCAGCTCAATCATATGTGTTGTGGATGATGTTCCTGTGGGATACTTTAAAAGGTGTTCTCAGTGTTTGGCCTTGGCTCCACTATCATTAAGGTAATTAATGGCCTCAGTGGCAGTGCAGGGCATGTTTGATGTATCGTGGGGGAATATGGTGGAACAATAGGTAATACTGTGTAAGTGCCTCTTGCTCTTTTGCTGACTATGTTAGTTTTTTAATCACGTGTGCTGAGTCATACACCTCAGACAAGAGGAATCTGGACACTCCGACTGTAATTAGTCATTAAGAGAAACACAATCACCCACCGTGTTTATTTAATTAGCTTTTTCTTTATTGACTCATCAGCTTCCATTCGCCTGGTTCGTCGGGCGCTTCCTGCGCGGTAACTACGGCAACGCTGCAGTGTGGATGTCCATCATCCTCGGTCAGCCGTTCGCCGTCTTGATGTACGTCCATGACTATTATGTCATGCAGCACAGTCAGGAGGCTAACTGATGCACACACACACACACACAGAAACAAACCACATGTAGTTTCTTTGTCTCACTCTTCTTCCGCCTGCATCTCATAAATACGACTTGTCTGCGGTACAGAAAATGAATACTGTCGCCTGCATGTCAGGATGAGCTGATCATGATGACAGCATGTTTACATTAGACCCCTTGGCTCTGGTTTCTCTCTGCTGGGAACAATTGCTCATGGGAAGTGGACTGTGTAGAGAAATGTGTACCTGAAACACTATTGTACAGCAACAACATAAAACTGCAGCTTGTTACTCAGATGACTTTTCTTCCAGAGCCTTGTTAAGTTGCCAGTTTGAGGCTGTAATGTTAGTTTATTGGATAATTTATTGCATTTGATTCTGCAACAATAGCGACGTGCAGGATTATTTATTGACCGTTAATGTGTCTTCCCTTTAGGGCTCTTTGGTGACTATCACTGAATTTGATCAAAAATATAACACACAATGTTTTGCAAGTGCCTTGTTGGAAGTTATTTCCTAGATTTATGAAACCACTGTGATTTTATTTCTTTGACAGCCAAATTGTCCTAATCTCTCTATTCTGCTAGAAGAACATTACAAAGAATAATGAATGTATGTTGAATTTATTGGATTATTTTAATAATCTGTTTTACTCTGTCAATTATGAAAACAGCCAGCATTACTGTACTTCTGTTTTGTTTTGTTTGTTTTATACCTGATGTGCCATGACAATAATACAACACATATGCAATCACTTTTTTTTAAAGTCTAAAAAACAAATCATATGCTTAATAAATGAGCTTGTGTTTCATTTCAATTACCTTTTGTGTCTCCTGTTATCAGAATCCAGACAAGAACATCTGCTAAAAGCCCAAATCATAAACACACCACGTGAATGACATTTCACACGTCTCTGTGTCATCTCCACACACGGTCACTACTCATTCTCTGATGCTCCGGGGTTCAGTCAAACATGCAGGACACCAGGTCTTAAATCATTAGTTTCTGAATGTGGTTCTCACTGGGCTGAAAATCAAACTGAAGATGTTGGGATTTTCACACTCTATCTACTGGACATCCAGGGTCACGTAATCATGCGTAAACATGTCACAGACGTGTCGGTGTGACTGTGCGAGGAGATCCGTCACTTCGACAGGACTGTGAACCTGCATCTTATCAGGTTGACAGAGAATTAAACAGCGAGTCTGAGGCAGATCACACTTTTTGTGTAGGCGTGTGTGTACCTGCTCTGCAAGTGTGACATTTGGTTAAACAATCGTCTGGGGGGGATTACAGCCTAGAGGAGAAGGAGACGTGGCTTTGCAGGATACACAGAACGATATAGAGGCGTTGCTCTCGCTCAAAGTTTAAGAATTTACAGATGTTTTCTTTTTTACACCTGTTTTTTTTTTCTAATCCAAAAAAGGGCTTTAAACACTAGTTGTGTTCTGTTTATCAAAGCAGTTTGGGACCATGGACTGAATCTAAAAATGGATTTAGCCTCTTGGTCAGGAAAGTGAAGCCAATGCGAAAGTGCCTGAAACCTTTATTCCTTCAAAACAAGTCAGTTTCTATACAAATGAGATAATTAAGCAACTTCTCTCCCAGTTTGTAACGTCAGTAACATTAAACTTGTTATAGTTTCAAAACAGCATGATGTTCATTTAATAAATGATGGTTCAATTAAGAGTCAGAAATAAACAATAAATACCGTGTGATTGATAGGTACTAGCGTCCAATGGGTGCAGGACACGGGTGTAGGTGGGCGTACAGTGTCCTCAAGCTCTCACCTCCGAACCCCTGCTCCTCAAAATAAGGATAATTCAAAAAACCAAGATGTTGCCGACCAAGAAGCAGTTCACAAACCAATTAATCGGGGACGTCAGGACAGGTTTTATACTTCCTGGGACCTTAAAGAATATAGAAACTCATGTAAACAAGCTCATGGTCTTAATTGGACTGTAGGTGAATTAATGAGGTGGTTTATTTTGGACCTGTAGATGTGATGCACCTGAAGTGATGTCGGTCGATGCTTTACAAAGAGAAGTGGAGGACGTGCATCTCAATAAGTGCGTTACTCTCCGTACAAGCGATCAATTCATCTAAATCTCCCAACGCTCCTATGTCACGCTGAAGAAAGTGGCCACCGCCAGAACGCGCTGCTTCTCCTGCGGGACGACCGTAAATCTACCTCCATCCCTCCTTCTCTTCCCAGACAAGTAAACCACGAGAGGACAAAAAGAGACGAAACCCTGTCGTGTCTCATCCGTCATCGATAGTCAGACTGTTCCTGGCATAAACAAAGCCTTCCAGTTCCCCTGCTTGGACTGAGTCACAAACTGATTCATCGGCTTTGTTCTCGCACACACACACACACACACACACAAACATGTCACATAATGTTCCATGCATCACTTTGACACCTATACATACAGACACTCTGTCTGCATACCTTGTTTAATCTAATTGTTGCTTTCACACCTCCCCCACTCGCTCTCCTCTCCTCTAAGTCCTCATCCTACTCCTCCTCTTTGAGCGTCGTCCTCCTCGGTAACAGGTTGATCCATGGCTCTCCTCCTGACATCCGTTATTCCGGATCTCCGAGGAGCACTGACAGCCCGTGAGTGATGATGATCCTCCACACAGGAAACCAGGAGACACAGGCCCGTCTCATTCTGCAAAGACGGATGAAGCGTAGGGCTCAGAGACGCCTTATAAAGAGACAGACTCCCCCCTGTTGTGCATTTGAAAACAACATTCAGTCAGGTGCGTGTGTATTTACACAGATGTGTTAAACTAATACACAAAGCATATTCTGAAGAGCACTTTAAAGGAGACAAATTACTGGTGTTTAGCATTGGAGTTGGATTTACAAGCGCACACTTAACACATAAGGATATAAATCTATATCCAGAACTCATTTGTGTTTATTTGCTTGTCAAGATTTGGAAAAGAACCACATTATGAACATTTCTGTGTGTCTGATGGTGTCCGGCAGCAGGAATCAGTTTTATTTAAGTTAATATTTCCCTTTAATGCATTTAGATCTTTCTTGTTCTTTCAATTCGTCCACAATGGAGCTCAGGCAGCCAGTGGAGATTTTACTCCAGCAGCCTGGAGGAAGTTTAATCAGGTTGAGGGAAGTGATTACCCCCCATTAAGACCATGTTGCCTGTCTTGATTTGTTTTCCACTTTTAGCAGGAACAAGTGTCGGATGAAGAGAACATCTGATCACTTGTTAAACCTGACGTGTGTCGTCGTCGGGCCGGGCAGAGTGAGATGAAAAGCTCTGGTCGGGTTCAAGATTTTGTGTTGCGAGTTTATTTTTGATTTATCACCACAGTCTTCATATTTATTTACTTTTTTTTTTTTTGCTTTGCTGGTTTATGATTAGGTTTGTAGATATATGAGGTGTTTCAGTGTGAAGACTCGCGTGTCACAAGTGTGAGTTATGTTGTTTTAAAGCAGGCACACGAACGCTTTGTGTCTTCATCTTCCAGTTCAATTTCACATATCAATCTTCATTCATATCCACATTTATAATAAGAAACAGACCAAATCCGTCCTTCCTGTTCCAAGACACCTCACTCTCTACTGTTTTCTTAACAAAAAAAAGGAAGAGATTTATTGAAGCACCAACAACACTCTCAGTTAATCCTTTACAAATAATCTAAGGATTAATTTATTCTTCATCATTAAAACTAAAAATCTGTATTGACCGAAAATGAGGGTGTTAGGTGCTTGTGAAAGATAGATTGATAAAAGTGTAAAGTTTGACAAGTTCATATTAAAATCTGCTATTTGGAGATGGGTGTGATGACGTCATTGACTCGTGGACCAAAATGTGTTTTGTTCCCACTTGAGATGGTGGTCACAGGAATTTTCCCAGTGGAACAAATTGTTTCTATTATTTTGACACCAGGTGAATGTATCATGAGAAGGTATTGATGTTCAGAGAGAATAGATAGATAGATAGATAGATAGATAGATAGATAGATCGACAGACAATTGAATAGATAAAATATAAATAAATATAAAATACTTGATGTCCGTTCATCTTCACCTAGAATCACTTGCACACTCGATCTATTGAACATTTTCACTGACATGTCTCTCGTAATTTAGAATATAGCACATGATGTATTATTCCACACTGGTTACACCAAAACCCTAGTTCCATGAGAGGTACTCAGAAAAACATATATAAATATATATATCCATCATTTGTGTTTAGCAATGGTCTTTTAATTAATAATAAATAAAGAATTTCGTAGGAACTGCACAGTGTCACTACATTTCATGAACGAGTTGTGCTTCTGATGTTGTGTCCCAGAGTTTATTTGGTATTTTGATCTATTTATTGCGTGTGTGCTCCAACATTGGTGTGTGTTCATACTGTATGTGTGTGTCTGTGTGTCAAAGCAGAATGTAAACACATCCTTAGACTTCCCGTCTCAAGCCCAAACTTAGGGAAGATTTAGAGAGAGAGAGAGAGAGAGAGAGAGGGGGAGGGGGAGGGAGCGGAAGCAGAACGACAGCCATTGAAAGGAGAGTGAGACCGAAAATGATGCTTAAGGGGGGAGAAAGAGAAGGAGAGAAGAAGGAGGAGGAGAAAGACACACTGAAGGGAGTGAGACCTGCAACCGCAGAAGAAGATACTGAGGGAGTTTGAGAAATCAAATGAGAAACAGAACGCTGAGTGAGACAAAGTGACAGAAGTGACAGGGAGAGCTATGGATGTGCAGATCTGAAGAAGAAGAGGAAGAAGAAGAGGAGGAGTTGATTGCTACATCAAACTGATATGACTGAAAGAGAACCTGAAAGAGGAGACATGACTGACACCCTAACGAGGGAGAAGAAAGTCAGACAGGGGAGCCACTGATGTACCTGGATGTTCGGAGGTGATGCCAGGGTGCAAAGGTCACTGAGGTTTGAAGCGTCCACTTGGAAAAGATGCAGCGTCACCTTGAATCACATTGAAAGAGGATTTGTAGACTGGGACGGATGATACAGACACCGCAACTACATCCAAGTCTACAGTTTATCTACTGGTTCGACTATTTTTCTCCACAGGTAAGTTGTCTTCCACACTGGATGAATGGTGCCGGCAAAGTGTTTTTAAAAGAAAGGAAAAGAAATCAAGTCTCACATTCATGTTTCATCCCAGAAACCAGACTAATCAGAAGGTTAAATACAAAACCTCATAAGTGTACATGAGAGTAGATTTCATTCTATAAGTGAATGTTAGAGAAAGTTCCCCGGCTGCCCTTCAGACCGTGATATATATTTCACACCAGAGCACAAGGAACGGCTCCTCTCAACTGTAAATGCAAGTACAACTATCCCTAATTTTAGAGTTGCAGCAACAGCTACATTTTCCATCTGCCTCCAGGGGTTCTGTGAAAAGCTATAATTTGATGCAGGACAGCGTGAGATCTATGAACCAGCGTCCCATCCTGTCTCTCTCCCTTTATACATGTCTCCGTCTTTTCGTACAATCCGAGCCCCACACACACACACACACACACACACACACACACACACACACACACACACACACACACACACACACACACACACACACACACACACACACACACACACACACACACACACACCCACACACACACACGCACACGCACACAAACAGGGCTCCCACGCTGCTGGAATTTATTTGGACAGTGTTATTTGTGATCTGCCTGCGGGCCCTCTGCTCTCCTTTCAGTCTCCCTTTATAACCATTACATCACCACTGGCTTTGATGCTGGAGGAGCAACAATAGGGAAGAAGCAGTGATGCATTAGATTATCAAACAACTGAGGTTACATAAAACCTGTTTTCTCCTTATCTGCTTTTTTAATTAGTGCCTCTGCTCAGAGTTTATTCAAGGATTTACAGCAAATTGAAAGATTTCCCTTTTAAAAGCTTGAATTATTGTGTTTTGTCGTTGGATATGTGAAAAAGGATCAGTTACCAAGAGACAAGTCAGGTTTAATGGTTCATAGATCAAAAATCACCAAGCCTATATTTGCCTGTAATTTGGTTTTATCATATTAACTAAAAGAGATTTTTCAGGTCATCGCTTCAGTTAAATAAGCAACTTTTTAAAAAGTTATGAAAGAATGATTCTCCACTCTCTCTTTTTATGCCTGAATGACTGAAGGTTTTGCTTTAGCACAGTATCGTCTTAAAGTTAAATGCACACGTCAGGAAAGATGGACAATATGACTGCTCACTAAAGGGAAACCAAAGCTTCTTGATTGCCTCCTGGTGGCTGGCTGCAGTATGAGCCATAAATCCCATCAATCCTGTTTAATACATTTTCTGCAAAGATATTTTTGTAATTTAATGTTGAATAAAAAAGATGGACCTCATGGTGAAGCTGGGGGAAAGGTAAGTGACCACCAAGTTATCACAATTTGATCTGAAGTCGAGGGGGCATGACTGTACAGACCTTAATGATTGTCCATCTAATAATTATGGATATAAGTCATAACCACAGACGTCTGCCTCATGGTGGGGCAAGAGTAAAGGTCAGGGGATCACCAGAGATATTCTGATAAAACATAGGGCTAAGAAGAACGCAGTCTGTAGCTTAGTCTATTTAGGTCAGCTTATAAAATACATCAATGAAAAGAAGTGAAATCCATTACTTGTCCTTGTCATTTGATTCTCAGCACATGAAATAAGTGGTTTAATACACAATTCCCTCGGAGCAGCACTCATAACACTCGTTAGCGTCGTTAATGATGATGAACTGGCTCCAGTACACTGAATAATATCAGGGGATATTACTGTGAAAACAGCCATTTATTTTCTTCAGTGGTCTTAATGTTGTGTGGCCAGACTGGTCGTGGTAATGCAGATGAATCACATTATTCACGCCTCAGCCTCAGCTGAGCAAGTGATTCTCATTAGCCTGAATAGACGACATTTTTCATCAGCCGCATGATTATTTTGCTGCGAGAGATTAGTTGTGAATCATGAGTATAAACACAACACAATATGCTTGGCTTCTCCAAAGACCTTTTCAATCTGGGACTCACATAAGCAATTAAACTACAGTGCACCACAATGTTGCTGTCTACACTCACCTGAATACTTTTTTACATTCAGTCCAAATGGGTTTTTTTGCATCTCCTCAGAGTTTTCAAATGATTCTGTTCCTAATGTGAGTCCTCAGATCAACTCATTTTAAATTTAACATATAAAGTAAAACCAATGATCTATATCTATAAAAACCGATAAAACAAACTGGTACCAACAGGTAAAATCAGTAGGAAAATATATCTATAGATATTATATTATATATATTATAGCACATTTAAATGTACATTAAGAGAACACATAATGTGAAATACAACCCCCAAAAACATAGACTAGCATTAAAATAGAAATAAAATAAAAAATGTAAAGTCAAATGTATTTTTTGTATATGTAAAGCTTTCTTTTTGGAAATTCTAATTTAGTAATTCTTCATACAACCTCAAGGCTCTGTCCTAATATGACAGCTCAATGGACAAGATGCACTTCATATGAGCTAAATGTATAATATCTTTTCTCTGACCATATTCCCATGAGTCTCATGCAGTGACTGACTGCCCCCTGCTGTCTATAAGTAGTGGAATCTGATTCATATTTGCACCTACCTCCCCACAGCGGAAAACACCATAGGGATCAGGTCAGATACTCAAGTGTCTGAATGTGTGATGTCTCATAACAGCAGGATTCTGATTGTGCTCTGTACGTTGTGAAGTGAAACAACATGGGAAACGACAAAATTGCGAAACATCCCAAAAATACCAGTTCCACTTTGTTTATATCCAATTACCAGAAGAATTCACCATCTTTCTCCGAGATAAATAAACCCATCTCAGGCCATCTCTGAGATCAGGATGGAGTCGCACAGACACTGTAGGCATGACTAAACAATTAGATCATAATTAAACAGTGTAAATAAATCAGATACTGGAAAAACAAGGCTCTGTCAGTGTGGCCGTGCCAACA
The DNA here is from genome assembly GCF_947347685.1 of Pleuronectes platessa. Lineage (NCBI taxonomy): Eukaryota > Metazoa > Chordata > Actinopteri > Pleuronectiformes > Pleuronectidae > Pleuronectes > Pleuronectes platessa. Next base: position 11,813,241 of record NC_070635.1, on the reverse strand, counting down.
GCAACAACCACAGTGTGGTCAGAGACCGGAGCGGAGGGGGGGGGGGGGGGGGGGGCGACAGGGCAGGACAGTGGATGCTTCTGAATGTTGGTGGATCAGCTAATAAATAAGAGAAAGAAAGAGGCGAATGGCACATTCGATTTTAAGTAAAATTTACAGTAAAACAATTATATGTTGCTGATATTATAAATATATGGTTTACATTACTTCCACAGCTGATTGCAGTAGGTGCAGGAGCATATGTGGCAATGTGAAGAACTGTGCGTTTGTGACGTGTCTCCCTAATGCTAGCTGGGATAGCCTCCAACTCAAATGCAAACTTCATATTGTACATAACAGCCAGCCATTGATTATCTATACCATTTATCCTGTGAGGGTCGAGGGGGGAGCTGGAGCCGATCCCAGCTGAGATTGGATGAAAGATGGGATAGAGACCATGCAGGGAGATGCATGGGGGATCAGGCAAACTCCTCCTTCCTGTGAGGCCGCAGTGCTAACCCCCACACCACCATGCCACCGTTAGCAACAACATGGTAAAGTACATTTTTTATGTATTAAAACACTCTTTCATTTTGTCTGACAGTGTATGCACCAGCTCCATCATCATCATCTCCGTTATCACCTACCTGCGTCATCATCATCATCATCATCATCATCATCATCATCATCATCAGCATCATCAGCAGCAGCAGCATCATCAGCAGCATCATCTGCATCATCCCCATTATGATGGACTTCAACAGCACTGAGTCCTGGGTGTTCGTCAACACTTCATTCCCGCTCCTGCCTGTCATAGCCAGTCCCACTAACAGGAGTGGCATGGAGCCATATCTTCATAGACTGGCTCATTTAGACGAGGGCCTCTACAACGACTTCTACGGCTTCTGGGTCACACTCATGGTCATAAACTCTCTCATATTCCTGGTAGGAAACGTTCTATATTAAGTCTCTTTGGTGGTTTTATACATACACTCATCCACTTGGCAAATTGTTTTGGCCCCCATCTGGCACACAAACAATGTGGGAGGATTGCAATAGGGAGTTCCAACTCCTTTTGGCCAGATCTGGCAACCAAAGGTGGCCCGAATTAGTGGGCCACTTTAGGTTCACATCCAGTTTACATCTTGCGGAGAGCACTGCATGTTTACCAAAAAAAGCCCCACATTTGTTTCGGGATATTTGGGCCATACAGTAGTTGCTGTTGCTATTGCTCATGTTTGGGCCACAAGAAGGACAGATGTGCTGCCTCAGTGGCCCACATCTGTCTCTCCTGTTCCTCTCGTCCTCTCGTCTCCAGGTAGGCATGGTGCTCAACGGGATGGCCCTGTATGTGTTCTGTGTCCGCACCAAGCAGAGGACCACCTCCGTGATCTACACCATCAACCTGGCGGTGACGGACCTCCTGGCGAATCTCTCCCTGCCCACTCGCATCCTGCTCTACTACAGCGGAGGAGCCTGTCTCACCTGCACCTACCTGCACATCTTCAGCTACTTCGTCAACATGTACTGCAGCATCTTGTTTCTCACCTGCATATGTGTCGACCGCTACCTTGCCATCGTGCAGGTGGGTTCTGTGTGAATGTTGGGTTTATCGTCTCTTTCCAGGAAATCCAAAAGTACTTAATTTCTTGTGACCTTGCAGGTTGAAGCCTCCCGTCGGTGGAGGAACTCCGGCGTGGCCAAATGTGTGTGTGTCTCTGTGTGGCTCTTTGCCATCGTGGTCACCTACTCCTTCCTCTCCACCTATTTCCAGCACACGGGCTGCTGCCTTTCCAAGCTCCTCTTTCTCACCATCACGGAGTTCTTCCTACCCCTCGTCATCATCGTGGTCTTCACCGTGAGGATCATGTGGGCCCTGGCTGACCGCCGCCTGATGCAGCAGAGCAGGTACACATGCTGTTATGGAAAGGAACGAAAAAGAATACCGACATTTATGTTGTCCAGTATTTGATTGTAGTAGCTGCTTTTGATTTAATAAAATATGGCAGACTAATCAAAGTACAGGGGGAAACTTAAGCTGACGGGATGACGTGGTGGTGGTTTTAACTGTTTTGTCAGGGAGAGGAGGAAGAGGGCCGTCCAGCTGCTGACCACAGTGCTGATCATCTTCACCGTGTGCTTCACACCCTTCCACGTCAGACAGGTGGGTGAGCAACAGGTATCACACATTGTTACCTCTGCCCAGGAGGATGTTTTCGTCTGCCTGTTTGTTAGATCGCAGGTTTATGCAAAAACTACTTGACGGATTTCCATTGAGTTTGGGAGAAAGATGTCATATATGTCAGGGAGGAGAAAAACATTATGTTTGATTTCCCAGGGAATAAATCACGGATCTTGATCAAACTAAATCAGGCATATTTGGGGACTCCTATGAGGGTGTGCAATTTGGTTCAGATCCAAACAAGACCCTGGATCAAGTGAATTTTAATGTGGTTTCATAAGCTGGGCCTAAGTGGAGGTACGTATATATGTAATGTCTGAGGCATCATCAAGCATCATTGGGCCTTTTAATTCTGCAACTTTTTCTTATGAAATGAACACTATTGTCAAGTATAATTTTGTGTGTGTTGTAGGTGGTTGTGTACTTCTACCCCGACATGCCTCATCATGTCATCGTCTATCACCTGACCGTCACTCTCAGTAGTTTGAACAGCTGCATGGATCCTGTCGTCTACTGCTTCGTTACAAATAACTTCCAGGTAAGACCGTCGCTCATTCTCATCCTTCCTCTCTTCCACCTGATCCATCCATCCTTTCCTGTATCCCTCCATCACGCACCTATTACAATATTTACTTAATCGATTCCCTGAATGATGACCACGGCCCTTTTCTCCGACCAGTCCACGATGAGACAGCTTTTCCGTCGCGCAGAGCCCGAGCACACCAGCGGCGACATCATCAGCATGCAGCACAGCTGCAAAGCCTCGGGAGCAATGGCCAACGCCATCGCTAATAACATGATCATGATGACCAGGATCCCGGCTCCGCTACAGAGGGACACTGAGGGGAAGAAACACACAGTGTAAATCCCCTTACACGTGGGGTGAGGAAAGAACTGATGATAAGCGATGCCCCAGTCGATGGCTGATAAGGCTGGACTCTGCACGGACTGGCCAGTGATAACAGTATGATGGTAAAATGGTATCAAAGTGCGAGTGAGAGCTCAGGATTAGGAACGGCACTTGCTTATCCCTAAAAGGGGAGATAGGGCCTATACTGCAACAGAGCTGGTTCTGCAACCTCTGTACTTTATCAACTACACAAGACATGTTATTGACAAGAGAAAAATGTATCGTCGTGTCAGTAAAATCTCCCCATTACTTTCCAGTTGTGAGTCTCAAAACTAAACTAAAGCTGACTTATGTGTGTTATTATTTGTGACTGAACGGTCCATGCATGACTAATAATTTAATCTGCAGTTGTTCGTGTTGTATAATAAAAATGTCACTATAGGAAGGTATTTTCTGATTTCATTATCTTTCGTGTACAGATACAAATAAATGCTGATGATATCTAAATACTGTCTCGTCCAACTGTGTATAGTCAGTCAGTTAAAGCAGATGTAAGTTTATACTGAGTTCTCTGCAGAGGTCAAAAGTTTGGGCTGCAGGAATATTTGTTGGTGAACTGTCTCTATTTATATCATTCTTGTCTTCGTCCTGTTTGTTAAAAGGAAAACTTCCACATCACAAACTGTCCTCCTTCTCCTTTCTACTCCTAATGTAAAACAGAAATACTGGTAACTTCAAATTAGAGACATTTATTTTATACACAAAGAAAGAAACATTCAGAATGAATGACACACGCAACATTTGCAAAACAGTGCTCACAGCATTCCCAGTATCCCAGCATTTCCAATTTCCAGTTCATATTTGATATTTTAATATCTCACATAAAACATGTGGAACATGTATAATTATCGCACATCAATAAATAAAATGAATAATAAATGCACTTCTTTAACCCTAATGTGGCAAACATTACAGTGTTTTTCATAAAGGTAAACAAACTGTAAGTTCTGTGCATAAAAACAAAATCTTTCCTATTGTGCAAGTGGGTGTGTCTATCTATAGTTATGGGAGACGATTTTGGTTTGATACCATCGTTGTGAGGACATTTTGGCTGATCGTCACAAATTCAATGGGCTGTTTGAGGGTTACGACTTGGTTTTAGGGTTAGAGTGAGAATAAGGTTTAGGTTTAAGGGTAAGGGTTTGGTTGCATGTGTGTGTGTGTTTGTGTGTGTGTGTGTGTGTGTGTGTGTGTGTGTGTGTTTGTTTGCAGATTAATGAGTAGAAAGCAGGTAGTTCTGCAGACGAGGTGCTAGAGGCAGTTTGTGAGTTTGATTCTGCCTCTGTTCCCCTAAAAACTGACGAATGGACAGTCCACATAGAGCCATCAGGGCAGGAGGGTCACCTGAGAACGGAAGAAAAGGAAAAGTTTTACAGGATGAGTTTCGTAAGAACCAAGTTACACCATGATTGTGTCACTGTTGTTGCTGTAGTAATTGTTGTTATGATGACTGGACTCACGTGTGGCCCCGTTCAGGTAGCGCAGTCGTATGCTGGCCCCCCCTCTCACGCTGCTCACCGCTGGGAACAGCTCAACCCCAGGAGGAAGGTCTTTAAACGCCTCGCCAAGGAAGATTCCATCCACAACGAATCCCAGGGTCCGGGCATCGGTGTCCAGGACCAGCAGGACCCGCTCCGGGATTGGGAGAGGGGCCTCAACTGGATCCTCTTTGTCTGAAGTGTTTGGCTTCAAATCAGAGGGACACCTCCTCACCTTCTCTGGGTAAAGTCCAACACTGTGTCCACCATGCCAGAGCTGATTGGTTTTGAGTTCCCAGCCCCAGGACTGTTCATCCCCACCCACCAGGACGTTGTACCCCGCGGCCTGCAGAGGACAGTCCCGCCTGGAGATGCCCATGACGGCGTGACTCCCTCTGTGGTCCGGGTTCCACAGCACCTCCCAGACGTGAAGGCCTCCTGTCACCCCCACCTCTGCTCTCACCCCGTCGCTGCTCAGCTCCACGGGCCAACGCGTGACCTGCTGCTTGCAGGCGGAGAGCCGGAGGTGAGGAGAGCGGTGGACAGAGCTCCAGTGGGAGCGGCTGTCTCCCGGGGGGAAGGGGGAAAAGGTCAGGGTGATGGCGAGGCGAGACGAGGTGGGTACGGAGAGGGGAGGGAAGGCTGAGGAGGAGGAGGGGGGGCTGTGAGCTGCTCTGCTGCACAGCAACGCAGACAGGGAGAGACCCATCGGTACAAAGAGTCGACAGAGACTGAGGGTTACTGCTGAGTGTTGTCAGGGAAGAACTGGGGAGAAGACAAACCAAACATTAATTTAAACACAAAAAATAAAATCAATTCCATAAAAGTTCTGTTTTTGAACTTAGATTAGTTTTATTTATTTATGGTAACCAAACTGTGCTGGATTAGTAATAAAATAACTTAACATAAAAATACGAACGTCTGACCTCTGCTAATTGATCACTTTTTTCATACATGTAAAAATAAAGTACAGAAGAGTTTCACCTAAAATCGAGTTAGAGGTTGAATAGAGTAAAGTGTTTAAAATAGCAAAGAACAAGGTGGAGTGCAGCAGAATAGTGGGAGGTGTATAAAAATGACTGAAAACCAGAGTGGTGGTAAATAACCAGTATGAAGAAGTAGAGTTAAATAAATTACTTGATGAAAGAGTTCATTGACCAATTTAATTAAATTTGAAAGTTTGAACAGAAAAAATGTACATTCATACGAAACTATTTTCCTAACCGATTGTTGATTTAAAGCAGAGATACCAAATATTTTCTAACTTCAGCCTTTTCAATTTCAGTATGATGATGGACTGAAGTAGAATGGAAGATGTACTCATATCTTTTACTTAAGAAAAAGCACTAATATCACTCTGTCAAAATTCTCCATTAAAGGTTTTATGTTTGAAAAAAAAAATTAATGCTCTTTTTTGATTACAAATGTGTTTAAGGTCAAAGCTGTATTTTAATGTCGTCACCCAGGTGAAGCAAATTCAATGTATTTTATGTATCTTTATATACACAGGTTTAAATCTACAGGTCTTTAAATCACAATATATCAAATTCAAGCCTAATCAGTGTTTCCCTCGGGAGTATTTGGGAGTTATCCCTCTGTGTTAAATGATCTCTATTGAGATGAGCTAACATAGAGAAATGTGTCAATAAGTCAGAATAGACATTAGGTCATTAGAAACAATAGAAGGTTTATAAAACTGTTTCCTCGTGTCTCACCTGCTGATCAGATGAATCCTTCCCTGCGGTGGTTTGAGAGGAGCTGACATCTTCTCTCTGTGAGGATCAGAGTTATTAGACTCTTATCATCAGGCTCTTACTTCTTATCTCCGCTCGGTCACGCCACCATGCGGGGTGACGACCTCCGTGACGGGGACAGCTCGGTCCATCACTCCAGACTGACGCCATCCAGAGCCGCGGAGACAAGGACGACAGGTTCCATGACGCGTTACAGAGTACATAAACAAATGGAGGTTCCATCCAGAATCTGTCTCTATCTCATCTCGGTCTTCACTCTCCGCTCGTTCCACTCTTATCGCGTTCTGCAGTGAACAAAAACAAAAATGGTGAAACAAAAGAAGAGAATCAAACTCGGGCTTTTTATCAGTAAGAAGATGAAAACACAGTAGAATCCGAAGCGGCTCATTATTCCACAGAGCGCATGCGCCGGAGGAGAAGCCCTGCACCGTGACTGACAGGCAACATTAAAGGGATAGTTCACCCAAATACTGACAATTCACTCCTCAGCCAGTCACCACTGTGCCGATGGAGGGGTGGGTGAAGGGTGAAGGGTCCACAAAACACTGCTGGAGCTTTAGGGGTAAACAGCGTTGCAGCCAAATCCAATACAATTGAAGTAAATGGTTTTTCAAATGTAAAAAAAAAAAAATAAACAGAAAAGAGACATAAAATGCTCCTGTGGTGTCATCCAAGTGTCTGTAAGCCCCGACAGTCATACACGACTAGAAACGATGTAACTTACACCATGTTCTTCACCTAAATGTCACGTGTGGATCATAGCCCTCTTTTTTTTTTCTGGTAGATTTGTTTTAATTGGTTTAAAAAGTTACCATTGACTCATGATTGGTTGAGCGGATGTATTTGAAGGATGTGTACGTCCCCTGATCTCTAGTGCACAGACCCAAATGCGCAAGATGGCGGTGTTCGTCTCCAGGATGTTTTGACTTCATTTCTGAATAGTATAGGAGGAAGTGGAGACACGTCATCCATCTTTATCAGCAACTATTGATTAGTGCATATAGTATTGAGAAACTAAATACCCAAAAGCTTACTTGAAAAGTTGCCATTTGGAACCAGAAGGAAACATGAAACTAAATTCTGACAAGTTAAAAAAAGAAATGTTCAGTCAATCAGTCAATTGAGTAATTTAATTTAGTTTGAGTTTAAAAATTAATGTTTATTCAAATTTGAATTAAAGACAGAGGCTTAAGGTGTGCACAAAGCTGATTTATTTATTCATTTGGGGCCTCATGGTGGCCAAGAGGTTATAAACAATATGATCCCAGTTATGAAGCACTGACAGTAATTTTTCAACTGGCATCCTCCCATATCTGTAACATTAAAACTTGTGAACCTCCACAGAGCACATGATATGAGCACAATCACAGTCGGTCCCTGTTAGGAGATGAAATTAGTGTAAGGAAAGAAGTCTGTGTGACATTGAAGACAACCCATGCAACCCTCAAGATAAGATATTCCACCTTCCCTATTTATTTTGCTAATGCGTATTAAACAAGGCTATGCATCCAATCTGTCTTATCTTGTTGAGGCCACAGTACTGCAGCACGCTCTTCTTGCCTGTAAGACATTTCTAAGGGCCTCAAACCCCCATGATATAGTAGAAAGTGGGTCAAATCATGTTGTATTTTGCAGGGAGGTACAGAGAAATCAGTGATTTGAATTTGGTCTGGCTTTTTATTCTTTTAAACTACCGAGTTGTATTAATTTCACAGTCATATATGGTGAATATTAGATTTATACTTGCAGAATAAACAGGAATATGAGTAATGAATCATGTAAGGATTCATTGTAAAATCAACACATACAGACACACTCACTTTATTCACTGGATTGAAACAGACTTCTTTTGACTTCTTGTATCTGCTTTGTATTTTAAAACCTGCTGGAGGAGTTGAGTGTTGAGGCAGATAATTGCTCTTATGTCACAAATGCTTCACACACTGTTAGGATTGTTTAATGTCAACACATACTTTAACTCGTTGGCACTGCCAGCTGACTTGGAATTCAACCCTCCCCAGTCTGGGTTTACAAGATGCCAGCCATTCATAGCAAGTAAAATCACTTCCTCAAACCTTCATTTTTAAACTATAAAATTTGTGAACCACTAGCAAATTCAATTGAATGACAATAAATGGCCTTCCTCAGTTTAGCCATACCATTGAATCATTGTGATTTGTACAGTGCAAAAGAAAACCTTAATATTTTCCACTTCACCCAAATTCCACAGAAAAACAATCATAAAAGCTTATTTTCTGATAAATTGATATCAAAACACAAATACTCTTGAAGATTTACAACAAGTCACTCTCTGCGTAAACAGTGTATACTCAAAGAACCGAGTGATTTACTCCACATGACCTCGTTTCCTCTGTGCCATTTTGATTTTGAATACAAATATTTCAGCTGACAGAGGTAAAATCCTAACCCGTTGGCACCAACTCCCGACCTGGAGTAAAAACAGAAAACACAGACTCAGATATTACTGACTTTAAATCACAATTACTTGGTAACTGGTAGACTTTTTCAAATAATCAGTGGCAATTTTGACTTGAATAGGATTTAAAAAGAAGTAGTCTTTTTTTTGACTGATACGCACTGATATGTATGATATGTTTGATGTGACAGATTTCAACATTTATCTCTAAACAGTTTTATTCCTCGCTGCTGATATTGGATATTCTTTATTTATTTCTTATTAATTCAGTGCTGTCTCTCACCAGTAGTGCTCCTCTTGTACTGAACCCCCCCAGCAATTAAAACAACAAGACCAAGCAGCAGCCCTGCAGACCCAACAGCGAACTTTTTCTTCTCGGACTCAGACATGGGGTCTGAAAACACATTTACCACAAACAAACATTTACACTCTGTACAAGCCTTATACATTGAATGTATTTGTTTTTCTTTATTCATATTGTTGAAGACGTTTTGCTCTGGTGACATTAAAGTTAGTCCAATCCTCCCCTGCCTCTCTCTTACCCCAGTCATAAAGTTGTGGATCCTTAAAGCTGGCGTGCTCCACCACACAGGTGATTTTCTCTCCCAGTCTGGGCGTATACTCCAGATGGGAGTGGATGTGGTAGAGCCAGTTCCCGTTGGCCATCTCGTCAGTGGACGTCACATCAGAGGTTGTCTTCTTTCCGTCCCTCAGCCATGTCACTCGGATATGTTTGGGATAAAAGTTGTACACGTTGCAGACAAGGACTCTTGGATGTCTGCCGCTGTCTGCCTCAGCTGAACTCAGTCTGACATAGGGCTTGACTGGAGGAAACACCCACAGATCTTTAATCAATAGTCTCGTTATGCAGGGAAGAACATAGGGTAACACATTGGGATTCAGGGTTGACCTACAATTGCTGTGTTAGTTAGAAAATAAAGTACATTGTTAAATAGTTACTGGTTAATGTCTCAGAGAAAATACATAATTTTCAAGTTAAGTTATGAACTAATCCCTGATCCACAATTTGTGCAAAATTGTGTTTGAAATACAACTGAACATTCAAATTTTAATATGTGTTTCTTATTCTTCACACTAAATAGGTCACATAGGAGCAGGTTAACAACACTACTGCTGAGCAGGTCGTGGTTTTTTAGAGATAAAGCTAAAAACAGCTGTCAATGAAAACCTTAGTAGTCCGATTGCGGGTTGGAAAAGCCACCAAATGAACTCAAAAAAACTCCTGAGGATTTACTGCCATTTCAGCTGATTTGGAAATACCAAGAATATTTCTGCTTTTATAGTTTCTCCTTTTTATCTGTGCACAATGAAAGTCAAAGCGCTGCATTTATTGTAGTATTTAGTGAGGTTATCATAAGTAGACACTTCCCCCTCTGTCTGAATACGATTTACTCTGATGCACAGATATTTCTAACATGCACTCAGGTCAAGAAAAAAAACTAAAACTTTATTTTACAAAAAAGTACATATTTTGTGCCTCTAAAAGTGTCACTGCCGTTGGTGGAATTGATTCTTGAAACACAAAGTTGCTATTCTGAAATTACCTGGTGTTGAAAGGAATTCCAGTTTTGATAAGTGGCTTCTGCATTTCTCAATATCCTTTTTCTTTTTTTCCAAAGAAGGACGGTTGTTAAGGTATTCTACAACTTCCTTTGTGTATTCAACGTAGCTGGTATATTTTCCCAAGGAGCTGTTGTACTGGCCAATAAGCCTCTTATTAAAGTAGACTTGTTCCAGATACACACATTCATGCTTGGATATAGGTTGGCAACGAATTAACCCATGCATGAAGAAAGCATCTGCAACATAAAGGCAGTAAGCATTAGATAAGGCAGAGAGTCACTTGTTCTACATCAAAGACCGAAATTGCCAAATTAATCATAAATAAATAAAACAACAAATCAAAAAACGTATAAAGTTCGGTGAGGGTATGTGTAATTTAGCCTATGTATTTCTATATGTAGTTGTCAATGTTATTCCACATTTAAGTATTCCTCACTAACATAAAATTAAAGAAATACATAAATGAGTAAATGTAGAAATAAAGAAATGAGTGTAAAATAACAAATGATTACACAAATGCAGAAATACATACAAACTTGTTGGGGGATTATTTTACTCAAAGAAATGTTACATGTTACATGTTTAATTATTTATTTTTATTTTTTTTTTTAATTTTGGCAATTTCGGTCCTACACAGGTCTCGTCCCTGACACATTATTGCAGACAGTGTTTTGTAATTCATAACAAAACAATAATAGGAATAATCTTTTAAAATTGTATTGCTGATTAGAACAGTTTCATACATTTTTAAGAAACCCGACAGCGGTAGAAATGAACAAGTTGGCCAGGAACAGGGGATCAGGTACTGAATTTAAGAATGATTCCCAGGTATAGTTGAACTTTACTTTAGTGTTTTAATTTTATTCTTTACTTTATCTGTAAACTACAGTTGTAAAGTCGTTCAGACTTTGATGCATTCAAGTGCTTTGAAGTCGGAATTTGAAAAAAACCTGGACGTCGTCAGGAACCCGATTCTTCTGAAACCACATTAACTCAAAAATAATACTGGAGTGAGCCGGTACGTGATTCGGTTTAATCTATTATAAGTCCAAGTTTTTATTGTGTTGAATAATATTATTATTACCTAAGTTCAAAAGCTTAATAACCTGCAATAAACAGGAAGTTCAACTACCTGCTGGAGCTAATTCAATATAATTAGGTCACTGCCAGGTAATTTCCCTGAACACCTTTCATCAGTTCAGGATTTGTATCTATCATGTCAAAATTCAGCTTTGAACTACAACAACACAACTAAACCTTGATAGAATCAATGTTACTCACCTGCTATCGGAAACCACAGGAGTACGCACAGAAGTGAAGAGAAGCTGCGAGCATGCATGATATCAAGTCATAAAGAAGTTGAAAGTAAATCTAGTCTCAAACTAGAAACATGAGGAAGTGAAATTGCTGCACTGGGACCGCCCAGTGTTGTATATTTACTGCCAACAGGTGTGGTGCAAATGGAGCCACCTGTTATTATGTATCTATGGTAATTTTGTACAAACATTTTGTACAACCACGACGCTATCATTAAAATAAATTCGACACTTTTCCAAGATTGAGCACTGCTTGTTTTTTTTATTTATTTATTATGTGACCTTAGTATTGATAGATTAGTCAAATAATTCTGAAAGTGAGAATGGACATTTTTGAATGTATTGTCAGAATCTGTAAAATGATATTTTTTAAGCTTTTGCCAAATATAAAAAAAGTACATACAGTGGATATTACTGTATCATAACCCGCAAGAATTCCCCAAAATGAACCTGGTGAAGGATGATTTGTGTTGGAAGTGAAAAATAGAAGTGTGAAATTTTTTGCATTGTAAATAGGAACATTGGTGAAACACCGATCTGCAGTCAAGCGCAGATAATTTATTACCGTCCCACAACACCTATTGTGTGTTTTTTATCATTTCCTTCCCTCTCGTTGATCCATGTCCACATCTACGTGTCGTTCAGGTCCAGAGAACCGACAACATCTGTTAGGGTTTCGTAACTGAATGTGGAATTGTGTGGAGGAACAAACCATCTGAGCAAATTAATAAAATCTCACACAGTCACATACAGTGTCAAGTTTATTGGAATCCACAAAAACATTTTCAAATATTGCAAATACACACTCACTCACTTTCAATGTCTTACTAATGTTAAACAATATAAATTCATACAACGGGATTCAAATTCAGGTTTTTATGTAGTTTTGCATGTTGAGAAGTTCTACTTTTAACATAAAGGATTCAAATGCAGTTTCTGGTGAACTACAGTATATTTCTGCATTTGGACCTGTATAAACTGACTCAATATTTTGTAGCCAGTCTAGGACAACTTCAATTAAACTTATGAGTTCATCATATGTTTGCATGTAGAGTTTAAGATGTAAAGTAATTAAGTTATCAGATAAAAGTATTGGTGTAAAACTCGTAATATTCCCCTCTGAAATATGCGCGAGTAGAGATATACAGTGAGAAAAAATACAGCATCTTTTAAGAATGAGAAATTAGTATCCATGGTGTCCTTTGACAAACAGAAATGTACCAGCTGCTACCCCCAATAAGCCAAGAGTCAGGCCGACTCCACAGAAAACATCTGCTCCATGTCTTTGATGACTAGAATCAGCTTCTGTAAAGGAAAGTGAGAAAATATTCATCAATTCAGACACAAGGAAGTAATTTCGAGCAAATAATTGAATCACTTTTATACAAGATTGCACAGTCACCCCAGATTCTTGTTTTAGGCCTCTTGAGGGCCGAGTGCTCCACAGTGCAACTGTAAATGTCCCCCTCGCTCGGTGTGAAGGTCAAGGTGGAGAACATGTGGAAGGTCTGATCATTATTGGGGTAATATCGACTGAGTGACACCCCCTCCGACACCGGACGATCATTTTTAGTCCAGCTGACTTCGATGTAAGGTGGGAAAAAATTATTCACGAAGCAGATGAGGCTGTTTTCAACTCCTAAATGCACGTCCTCTGCAGGGTAGAGGATACTCTCAGGGGGGTCTTTAGTGGGTTCAAAACAAATCAAATCAGCATTTTTCTGGATCACTTCATTACAAAAATCAATGTTAATTAATTTTTTTCCACACAGTACATCCCTTACCTTTCTCTTCTGATGGACGTTTCTCCTCTGCTATGCTGTATGCAAGAGCTACTGCACACGCTTTATATCCTCTGCTGATAATTCCATGATCAAGTAAGTCACCAATTATTTCTCTTGGGTTCGGCACGATAAATGTGGGCACGGTGTATACAAACTCCTTTCTGTCGAAATCTATGTACACAATCTCTTCACCATCAAATTCTTCATGCAACTGAGTGCTACCATTTTCAAAGCAGCCCACAACAGTGACAGCTTCATGGGCAACTGAAAAAGAAAGTGAGAAAGAGGAAAAGTATTCCTATAAAGTTACACTTAGGAAAAAGCTACAGTGTAGATTCTGTTTAAAGTGGCTTCTTCTTTAAAGGCATTTTTATTTGTAACAAAAGTTTAAAATACACCCTCAGCAATAAATGTTTCCACATCTCTACTATTGATCTTGTAAGAACAGAGGAGTAAATTCATTCTTACTTTGTGAACAGGTGCAGAAGTTGTTGAGCGTCAGGATTAGAACAGCAGAGCAGAGAGCAGAGAGGGAGAACGTCATTGTTGAAGACTCTCTGCAAGAAACGACTTTCAATCTTTATTCCTGTTTCCTGTAACCGCCTTCCAACACAATAATATGTAGCAGATCACGTGATAAACAAAGTTACAAGAGGAAGTAATTGAGTGCTGGTGGCCGCATAGGGAGGCCGGTGCCCAAAGGTAGGCTGGTCTACCAAGAGACTATCCCTTTTACAGACAGGTGTGTCTAACCAGCACATCCCTTGTTAAAGGGATAGTTCATTGAGTAATGAAAACTCGAAACTGGGTCATTTACACCAGGTTTTTAGCCTAAATGTCCTAAATGTGTCTACTAAGGCTAAAAACATGGTGAAAATGACACCACAGGAGCAGTGTGGCTGCAACACTGTTTACCCCTGAAACTCCAAAGTTGTGTGTGGACTCAAACACATTTACCCACCCCTCCATCGGCATAGAGGTGAGTAGATAATGATTGAATTAACATTTTTGGGTGAACTGTCCCTTCAAGACCTGGTATGTGTCTGCTGTGGCAACACGTGAGACAGAGAATCCCAAATCTAAAAGAGTGCTTTGTTGTTTTGTGTGTAGCCTTTACAATTGTTCTCAAGGAGATCATTAGAAATACAAACCAGTCGATTCAAAAACCTTTTTTTATTACAATGTTGGAAGAAAAAAAGCTTTTTAAAAGAAAACAGAAACTGACTGGCCTATCACTGAAAAAAATAATCCAAATCCATTTCTCAAGATTGTGAATCTGTGGTGAATCAACACAAACCTAAAGTTGTTCAAAATCTTCTATATTTTTGACATTTCCTTACACTTAAGTATTATTATCCTTACACATTGCATGTTACTTATTATTACTTACTGATGTTTATTTTTGACTGTTGCTGCTGTAATAGTGCAAGTTTCCCCCATTGAGGGACTAATACATAAATGATTATCTTATCTTATTTTATCAAAATGATTTGACAATTAAACAATATATCAATTCAGGGCCCTATAGTCCCGATTTATTATTATTATTATTTATTATAATTATATAAACAAAATCATCAAGTGCATGGGCTCCTTCCTTGTCTGCTGACTCAATAAATTAAAAGCTGAAAGAAACTGCCCTCTGGCCGGCAGGTGGCGCTGAGGGTCCGCGGATGTCAGCGGTGCTGAGTGTGGAGGAAGCCGCCTGTCGGTGCTGTTCCTGGGGCCTGAGGCTCAGAGGAGCGGGGCCGTCCTCCTCCATGACTCTGGACAGTCGATGAAAAAATCCACCGAGCGGCCAAAGGGCTGGTGATGCACGACAGCACCGAGCACACTACGCTCTTCCCCGGCGTGAAACACCAAGACACGCTGCGGCTGCCGGACATGGGGCGGGACCTCCTTTGTGGAATTAACCGTGTGTGCGCCCATGTGTCCGGTCAGTGACTTTGGAAAAAGCCGAAGATTTGGTTTCTACTTAGTTTTTTTCATTTAACCTGCGTTCACACACATCTGCAGCGATGCGGGCTGCGGACCGGAGCCGCGCCGGAGACGCGCTGGTTCTCTGCCTTCTGGGATACCTCGCCTCCCAAGCAGCCGCCAAAACGCTACCGGAGGACTCGGCCACCGAAGGTAAAAGTGCGTTTTCACACGTTGTCCGGGAAAAAGCTGTTAGCTGCGGCTAGTGGTGCCGCTAGCTGCTGGGATGCTGATGTGACCTGAACGTAGCTTAGCGTTAGCGGGTTAGCCCAACACACACACACACAGAGAGAGGGAGCAGGAGGACTTCACCACCTCTCAAGGGTTTGTTTTAATACAAACCCTTGAGTCTTCATACACCTGGACAATATTTCAAAACCAATATGTGCTGTTGGTTTAGTTACTGCAGTTCAACGTGTTGTTAGTGAGTGAGCACATCCTGGTGTCGAGGAGCAGCTGCTGGGATTTGTCTTCTTTTTAGCTGTTGTGTTTCAGTAAACACACGTTTTCTCTCTCTCCAACAAGCATCACTGGTCAACATCTACAGGACATATAAACTCCATCTGGTCTGCAGAGCTTGCACTATTTATCATGTTGGCCTGATGCATTTTTGATTCAAGGTGGTTTTTATAATAATAAGTTTGTTTATATGGCACTTCTTTTGACAGCAAAGCCAGAAACTTCAGGATGAGAGAAATAACAATCAGCAGGAAGCAAAGTGACCAGGAGGCCAGGCAACCACGTTTAGGTGGTGTTCAAATCAAATGAATAAATATGGAGCTGTGTCACCAGAATACTTGAACACATAAAAACAGTAATATGACAGTACAAATAAATGAGACAAAGCAAAATGAAAAGGCGAAAAAAGCAAACGATAAAAACACACCATCACAAGAAAGCACGTCTGTCTCTGTGAGCCTTTTCTCCTCAGGTAGGTTGTTTCAATAGCAATAAAACAAAAGTCCAATATATGTTGATAAATTGCTTATACGTTGTGCACAGTGAGGATGTATAACACATAATTTGATCTACCTCCGATTTGAATTATATATTTTTTTAATTAAAGAAGAGTTGAAAAGCTCAACCTTCTCTCTGGAGCAAACAGAGACTTTACACTGAGAATAAACAATAATGGGACCTTTAATGACTCATAAAATGTATATCTTGTTCAAATCTGTGAGGATTATAAGTGGTACTTGAATTATTATTTTCCATCATCTTTAATTTGGGGTATTGATCATCTGATTTATAAAAAGTAATTGTATAGTTACCAATGCGTTTTGGGGTTGATTTTGGTTCCTGATGTTTTATATACCATATAGACTTTGAGGGACAAACAATCTGCTGAGTAATTGCTTCTAAAAATAGGTTGCAACCATAAAATGCACTAAACATGACAACTTAAGTTAGAAATAAAGTACAATGACAAGGGCGTTGTGATGAAAACAGAGATGTGATAAGTGAGCATGTTGTCTTCCCCTCGGTGAGGTCTGCACACCAACTTTTTGAAGATCTGAGCGGGTCTGTTTTCAGAGGGTATCCCGTCACCGCAGCAGCAGACACATGCAGCGTTTCATAGCCACCACGAATCAGGATAATCTGCAGGAATCTCCTTCGGTCAATCGCTTCAAAGACGCCTCTGTCGAGAGGAGCTGCTGAAGTGGAACCACATCTGTTTTATCCATCACTATATCTCTCAGTCACAAGCTCTCATACTCGGCCGTCTGTCTTCGCCTTCATTTTTGGCCGACCCACATTTTGTCCTCGCGCCCGCAACTGTGTTTACAGTGGGAGTATGAATGTAAACATGGAGTAACTGTCTCTGTAAGTTGGCCAGAGTTGGAAAATACAACAATGAGCACCTATTGTCTCTAAAGTTAACTTGGCTACTCAGTCCCTTACTTATTTTTATCATTTATAAGAAGTTCATGACTTTTTGAAGCAGTTAATGTCTTGAGGCTTGTCATCAGGCATGATAATCAGCTAGATACACTAGAACCTCTGTGTAATGTTGAAAAAAACAAACAAGGTATAATTTCTGGAGATTCCATGAGATGTTTTGAAGTCCATCCCGGCCTCTGCCTGCTCCCTATTTTCCATTTCTTTCTCTCCACTCCCCTAGTCTGACCCAGAGTGACCTTCACTTGTTCCCAAGAGAAGGGGGGTGTGTTCGGGTCGATACCGAGGATTTCTCCTGGTCTGTCCAGCAGACTGTATGGATGACTGGAGCCAGACAGACAATCTACCCGCAGATATAGATCTCACTCACATTACTGCTGCCCATAATAGGCATGGTGTTGCCTCTCCAACAGGCAAACATTTGCCGAAGCTGTGCAAGGGCTGCCGGGAAGCAGACCAATCAAATCATATTGTCATCAGCTAGCCTGGCTTAATTGTAATCATGAGATGCTGGTGTAAAGGGCCAGCGGCAGCCCGCTTCGACCAGGATCCAGCAGGTCACGAGAAGGCACTGAGTTTAGGGGCTGTGTCCACTGGCTCCTTAACCGAAGAGCAGAACCACTAATGTTAAATAGAGCGGTATATAGACTGGAGTTAACTGAGGTAAGATGGAGAGCGTCCACTCGCTCTTAAGCCTGGTGATGTAACCTAATTGCCGACTCCCCTGCTGAGTTAATGGAATTGACCACTGCTATCTAATCTTGCTTTTAATCCAGGTGAGGGTAAATAGCAGGCCGAGCGCCTATTGATAGCTTTTGATAGCTATTGATATTGTTTGTGATTTGTGCGTCGTCTTTTCTGTTGCCTCATTTTGCCTATGCACCTGTTTCTTGCTGTGAAACGTTCAGGAGTCCCGTCCCTTGTTCCCGCTGGTGATTCATACTATGCCTGTTCACATCTATTTTTATTCGTCAGACCATCACATTGCAAATCAGACGTTTGATAGTCATATGAATGGTAAGCAAATGGCTCCAGTCATTGGGTTTTTCTTCTGCTGCGGCTGAACGAGTTATTAAATCCAGAAGCATAAACAACAGACTGTTGGCGCCTTAGGTTTAAAAGGCATGCGTGATTGTAGTTCTCGTAACGCTGAACTGGATGGCTTTGTTTTTGTGGTGCTCAAAATGATGAATTGATTGTTTGCTCGACAGCAGGGATGGATCATGTTGTCTTTTAGTGCCCGACCCATTCTTCCATCTTAGGGCCAACCCTTACACCAATTGTACTTTATATGCTGTGTGTATAAATAATTCTAGATAAGGGAAATAATGGGCTTGTCATCAACTTTCCAATAATGTATTTAAAAAACAAGGCAGCAATTAACCGTGAAGACATGCTTGAGTTTGCACCACTGTCTGCTCTGTGATGTGTTCTCTGCTCCATGTGCTGCAGACAGTGCTGACAGTATTGTAAACAGTGGGGTCTGAGCTTGTGCTGCTAGATAAACTATATGAGGATGCTATTTCTAAATGACCCCAAGCATGTTCTTCTGCATTGTAAGGTTTGTGTTGGACAACATGTTTCAATAAATCTGTGATGGTCCGATACCGGCTAGCGGACACTGGTTGATCTAATCTTGTAAAATTGCAGTTTGTGGGTTGGTAAAATACAGAAAACGCTTTGTTTATCATTTTCTAATTGATTTACTTCATTACTCAAACAACTCTCCAGTGTTATTTTATTCCAGACTCCCCCAGTGCAGTGTGTCTGTTTCTTTGTCACATGATTTCTGGCTCCTCTCGTGCTCGACCATGTGTTTCGGCCTCAGATGGTGAAATTCCCTGTTTTGCTGTCACACTCTCCTTTGGTAATGTTTCATCACAATTTCCTAAAACTTAACTGGTACTCCGTTGTAGATCACTGGGATATTCTCCACGACGGCGCATGCAATGTATTTCTAATTATAAAATCTTGGGAGTAACTGCTGAATCGAGGAAATTTAATAGCATTCAGTGTTTTGTTTATCATCAGTTTTAAATTTAAAACAAAGGGATTTTCAATCCAATTAAAAATGAAAGCAGTTAATTAAATCAATATGCTGCCTAAAAGTGAAAGCTGGTAAAAAAGCATTTACATAATACTAAGCAGATTTCTAATGTGGGGCTGTTCAAAGTGAAGAAGACTTGAAATTAGGACTTGAAATTGTTTTTGCTAGTCTTTCTCAGAAACTCACTTTCAGTTTATTTCATATTTTCACTTTCCCAACTTCTTAGAAACTCTGTAAATACAAGAAACTCAGTAACTGTAGCAACTGACACTTTCTCTGTTTCCCTTATTATCAGCTCCAGACTGAACAGGTTGTTCTTGGACACATCTGTGCAATTCAGAGCTAATACCTGCTACTATTTGGCTGGACTGCAACAGCGAGGTCAACCCCTGAAATGCAAATGCTAGTGGCCGAGTGATGGAGTTACACCACTGTTTGGCTGGCATAGTAATGGAGTTCCCTCATTGGCCATAACGATATTGCCTACTTTACATAAAAACTGACATTTTTTTTATGTTTACTTTAGTGTTTGAGTTTCTTATGACACATTCTTTATCTGCTCTGTGATGCTTCTCTGAGACAAGCTGACCTCTTGGAGCAGTTCCACTTTCTCTGATGATAGAAACTCTTCCTGGTTCACAAATTCTCCTGTGTAAGTGTATGAGCTATCACATATAACATAATATAGTTAGCATATGATGGTATAATTTAAATCTTCTAGGAAACATAAAAACACCTTTTCTTCTTCTACAGCTTGTAAACTGTGTGTTTGATTAACTTCATTATATGAACCTTTAGTTTTTTCACTGGCATCACTTTCACCTCCATTAACTTGTGACTGATTTTAATGAGCAGCGAGCACTAGTGGAACTACACCTTTAATGCTCAATGTTGTGTATAAGCAAGCTTTCCACTTAGCCTTGTGTGCAGAAAGCATCTGTCTCCCCCCCCCCCCCCCTCTGTTTGGACGAACACCAAAGCCCTTCACACACCCAGTGGAGGCCGGTCATTCCATGCATTTCCAGTTTATCACAGCTCACTTTCACGAGGGCAGAAATGCTTCTTGTCCGTCTAGCTTCTGATTTATACACTGACCATGAATTAACTCAGGTTGATGTGGAGCTGATAAACAGACACACACCGGTTCATTTTCCTCACTGCTTCCTCCTCTCATGTATTTCCACTGTCATACAAACACTCCACCACCCTGCTGCTTTGACTGCTGTTGTCCGAGATAATTGGTCTGAGATTGCAGCGTCGGTCAGGCTGAACTCACTTTGATGCCGTTATCCTCCATATGGTACTTCTACTCACACAGATAAGGGTACAATACTGAGAAGCGGCTATGGAGTTTCTGGTTTAGCTGCAGAATCTAAGTCTTTCCTCGTTATTCAGGCCAACCATCTTCTCCCCAGTGTGTCGGAGCAGAGAGAAGACTCTGAGCTTGTTTAACAATGATGTCACCACAGTACTGATTTATTGGATGAGGACTGGGAGGGGACTGTTGCATTTGAGTGTGCATGTCTGGAGTCTCCCAGGGGAGTTCTTCTAAAGTGAGCACAGCTGGTACCCCTAAGAACATATCAGTGGGAGTGGGACAGGAAGTGAGGTCAGGGTCTCTCAAGCGCACACACACCAGATCCTCATGCAGCGGGGAGTTTCTGTCAAGGGGAAATCCAGCTTTAGTTTTCTCTGCTATGACAGTAATAAAGAGGAGGAATGAAGTGAAGGGTCAGAGTGCATCTTTACACCAGACCTTTTAGGGTAATGATGTGTTTCGTTTGCGGCCGACACGTCGCTTCGCCAAACCTCACTGCCTACAAAACACAACATAACGTCCTGCCAGGCAAAGGTATCATTTTGTGCACTGCTCAGTTTTTTAGGTGGAGCCTGCACTCGGGCTGAACTCTTACCAGATATTGTCAGAGTGGTTCCTCGCTTACCGCAGGATCTCTGTGTGGGGGGAAGGGGATTAGCCTTGCCAGCGGTATGTATGTGTTAGCGCGTGTGTCACGGAGGGTGGGGTTACAAGAAAGAGGTACAACCAAATTCAGTGAGTATGGGGGAGGTGGGTATGTTTAGGTCAAGGGAGATGGAGGTGACTACTCTTTCAGCCTTAATTGAAAGGTCACCATGGGTCAGTCGGCAGTCAATCATAAACAGGGCCAACAAATATCATGCGTCCAGGAACAGAAGCGGCATGGGCCTTGGTTGTTCTTGAATAATAATGTTTTTGTACCAGGTTTGTTTTTTTCATACCTTGGGGATATGAAGCAGAAATAGTTGGCTTGTTTGTTTTTCAGCTTGTGATGATCATCGGCAGCGCCAGTGAGCTGCCAGTTTCTTTACAAAACTACTTTTTTGGCTTCGCAGGGTGGTTAGTAGGGTTAGGGTTAGTAGATGCATTGTTTGACTCTGCAATGTTAGGAAATCTCAAACAAATGCTATTCTGAGAGAACTATAGTGAAATATTTGGATGGATGACAGATAATTTTGAGTTTTAGTGATTCAAGATACATTCCTGAAATCCCTAATGGTGTCTGAAATTTATAACCAAATTCTCCCAGATTGATTCCTTCGACACCCCACGTAAACAAACTACAAACAAATCAGACTCTGAAATTAAATTATGCAGATTACACAAAGTAGTGTAAACATTTTATCTTAAAACAGCATATCAGCCTTCTTTTCCTTGGGTGCAGCTATTGTATTGAACTATATTCTGTGACCAGTGTAAAGTCTGGCTCTGTCTTTTTGTTGTTTTTCTGTCTTTTAAGAAAAAGTGAGAGGAATGCCAACTGCTGTTTTTAAATTCCAAGGTGAAGATCAACAGAAGCAGAATGAAGGTCAACATTTTTGCTGACCCGGGCTTTAAATACACACCTTGAAATTATTTTTGAAATTCCACATAAATATGCAGCAGTGTTTTCTGTTAATTACCCTAGTGTGTCCTATTTCACAATGGACCTACACAACTTTATTTACACTTAAAAATAGACCTCTAATGTATTGTTTTAGCCACATAGCTTTCCTGTAGGTCTGCTTGCAGCAGACGAGTTGTGCAATTGGAAGACATGAGTTGATGACATGTTTTTTTTTACTTCAGCTAGAACTAGCAATTCTTTTTTTGTTTTGTCCAAAATGTTTGAAAACGGTTTAAATGGCCCAAATATATTTTTACTAGTATATTTTACCAGTTTACTGTCACATGACAAAGAAAGCAGCAACTCCTCACTCTTGTAAAATAACTAAACCAACTTATGATCCAAACAGTAGCGGGGTAATTTTCTGTTGATTGACTAATGACTTACTAATGACTAATACATATACATTTATAGTCAGTTAGTATTTGATTAGTTCTGTTTAAATCATAGCATTATACTGCATTTGTTGCACATCTAACAAAGAATTTGTAAAACTTTTTGTTTATTAGACCCTTTTGAGTAACATGTAATTAACGTAGTCCACCGCTCCTCTGTGGGCCTTTCTTCAATCAACAGGCAGTCTGAGTAAGACTTTATTTTCCTCATCTCCATTAGAGAAGGTGTCCTGATGCACATTTGTTTTTCCTCTCTGGTCCAAGGCTTCTTTGACAGAGGGAAATGGTCCATTGTTTTAGAGGGGAAGTGCCATGGGCAAGAGTCCAGGAAATGGTCAGATGGCCGTCTATTTGTGATTGGCCGGGATTCGGAATGTCATATCTGTGGATTTAGAGGCAAAGGGCCTGGCACCAAAACAGAACCCAGTGAAATAGATGACTGTAATTACAACACTGCTGTGTTTTATGTCTAAACATCACTCCCTGTCATGGTGGCTCTGAATTTATCTGCAGTGTTTTCCCCTCTCCTCGCCAGAACAAACAGATTCTGTATACGTGGCTCAGTAAACGCTCTGTTTGTTCACAGAGGTGACTCTGAAGGTTCACCTGAGCGATGCCAGCACTCACCAGCCCCTGGGAGGAGCCGCTATCCAGCTCTTCGCCAACCACACGTCTGTAACCACGGAGACCTCATCAGCTGATGGCAACACCTACCTGCGCTTCCCCTACCGCCTCGGGACACCACTGGTCGTCACTGCAACTAAACAGGGATATGTGCCAAACTCTGTGCCCTGGACTCCCTCTAGATTACCTGGTAGGTTTGTGTGTCTGTGTGTTAATGTTTTTCTACGTTTGCGAATGAGAGAGGGATTGCTGGATATTTTAGGACAGACACAGACGGAATGTTATGAAATACCCACATTTAGAATGGCCCTGCTGGCTGGTAGGTTATTGATTTCCATGTTTTCTGTCCTCTCTGTATGAGGGTATATATATGTGTGTGTACGATTGAAAGTGAAATAAAAATTGTGCGACTTTGTGCCAGGTGTTGGAGCTAATGATAAGTGGACTGCTCCATTACTAATTTATAACAATAGATGCCAAAGCCCAGCAAGGGGGATGCTTAAGCCTCCCTTTCAGGAACACACACTCTCATATACAAAGCACCAGTTCTGTGTGTCTGGGAGTGTGTGCATGTGTGTATGTTGCACTCGGTGGGGGCACTCAAGTAGGGTGGTTATCATAAGCCAACGGAACGGCGGCCAATTGGATTAACACGCTTACCAGTTCTGAACAATGGAGGAGTGAGAGGAAGGAAGGGAGAGGAAAGAAATGCAGTTTGCTGGGTCAGACTTGGGTCCCGCACAGCAGACAGGATGAAAGCTGGACTATTAAAAATGCATAAAGATTTTTTAATGACTTGTTATGTTGGATAGTGATCTCTCTCTCTCTCTCTCTCTGAAGTGGCCAGGTAGATAGCAAATTGTTTCTTATCTGATTGTGAATGTTTGTTATCAGTTGATGCAGTGTGTACATGTGTGTTAAGTGTGTGGTTCTGTTTGTGTTCCAGTGTTTTCCTCCATCAGCCTGGACCTGCTCCCAGAAAGAGCTGCTACTCTGATGGTGTATGAAGATGTGGTGGAGATTGTGTCAGGCCTACAAGGTAAATACAGTGTTTACTGGGGATACCAACTAGCCACAATATTTAAAACCTTTGTGTGTGCGGGCGTGTGTGTGTGCACGTGCGTATACACACAGGCTTGGACTACTTTCCCATTCACTGTCATGTCAACATGCTATTTTAAAGCTGTTTCCAGACATGAACTCCAGAAAATGTCTGGAAAGTTAGGTCATTTTCTGGAGTTTGCCTTTCACGTATGAGGAAGAAAATTGTACTTTCTTGATTCGTGTTGTTCTGGGTTTGTACCCTCATGGTTGAATGCACTTATTTGTCAGCTAAATATAATGTAATGTGATGAACGTAGCAGAAATTTTTCCGGGTCACATGAGTTCACGAAAACAGCAACATTCAGGGTATAAGTAGCATCTGGGTACATTACGTACACATTGAGCTACAAAGTTACAATATTCAAATTTACAGCATATTGACATGAGTACAATCTCCTGCAGCTTTCCTCATATGTGAAAGGCAAACTGGAAAAGGTCTAGATCCAAATTTCCTGGGATTTGACTTCATGTAGGTTAACGTCTTTTATTCACAGCACATACACACCGGCGTCGGATCTCTTTTTCAATGCATGTCTGAAGGCAGCTAATGATCAGATATACTGAGATGGCAAACATTAAACCTGGCTAATATCTGCCTTTAAATAAGACTTTAGACTCTAAGTATTTTGAAAATCTGATTTTCACCCATTCACCCTGCCCAACAATCAGAATGAATACTGATATATTTATAAACTGTTTTTTTATTAAAAAAAGTTGAGATAATTAAACTCTGTATTATATAGCCTTTTGTTACGTGAGATCTCATTGATTAGATCCTGAAAAATCCACCCTCCTCTGTCCAAACACCCACACACCCTAACCCTAACCCTAACCCCAAATATACATTCATAGTCTGTCTTTGTTAGTCAGTCTCTTTGTTAAGGTAATTATATTAGATAAGGCTTTCTCACTCAGGCAAAATCTATTTGGTCGTTTCGTCTGCTCTGTCTTTTGTGTGTCTCGGGAGTAATTTAACACGTCAGCTGTGCTGTCTTACAAAGAAACATCGGACACAATACATAAAAGCACAGACGCCATTAACATGTAAAATCTCTTGCCTACAGTAAATGCCTGAGCGGAGCATTACGTGTGCTCTCTGTTCGACACACGCTGTTTGTCACGATGTTGTGAACTGAGGCGCCCAGGGGGGTCATAAACTTGGCGTGTGGCACGAGGAGAGAGAATAAAAGCGGGGCGTCGAGCGGGAGGAGGATGATACAGTATGTGCTGGGAAGTGAGGTTGTGGGTGGAGTAGTTGGAGAGAATAGGGGTGAAAGGGAGAAAGGGGGATGGGCTGCACAGTGTCCAACAGAAGGAGGAACAGATGAGGTGAAAGAAAAGTGGAGGGAAAGAAGCAAAGAGGAGTTAAGGAAGCGATCACACAAAGAACAGAAACTCATTTTCTTTCACCAACACAGCCACAGAGGAAGAATTACACCTGAATTTGAAGAACAAGAACAAACCTGAAAGTTAAAAGATCCGGTCTTGCTGCAGAGCCAGACTTCATGTAGAGTTTGAACTAGAAACACAAACACTGCGAACATTCATATACAGCTGGATCTGTGTCTCACTGCTCAGGAATGTGTGCTCGGCACAGTCGGACCACAATGACATCACCTTGCTGAGTCCAGCTACACGCAGTTTTGACTGTTTATTGCTCTTCATCCATAATTTGTTAATGTCGAACAGAGACTGGTCTTATGCAGGGATGTAGAAAAATGAAAAAATAAATATTTAATGGCTTGACAAAATATCAAATAGAGGCATCACAGTGGCTGAGAGAACAACACATTATATGTACTGCATTGATCCAGAGTTACGTCCATTAAGCCTGATTTGATAGTAAATTTATGAAAACACATTTTGCAAAGACGAGGAGTAGAGAAATGCTGTGTAATGTGTTTACTGTTTATGGGAAGTTTGGGGATTTGAGTTCAGATTTCTCCATTAAATTTAACAGGGACACTGAAATGGAAAGTTAAGTTGGCAGCGGCTGTAGCTCAGGAGGAACGTCCTCGGGCAAGAAGCGGACGGCGACTGTGCTGGCAGTGTGTGAATTGTGTGTGATAGAGTTCTATATATAAAAGCCCTGTATGATTGTGTGTGTGAAAGGGGGACTATATATTGTAAAATAAAACTGGACTAGAATAAAGTTACACAATAGCCAGCAAGAAAAGTGATAAATCATTCTTCAATATCTTGCACACCAAACAGTTTAGAGAAGTAACTATTGTCAGTTATTTACAACCAAAGAACATCTGTTTAGTATGTATATATTGTGTGTATATATTTAATTTTACACCATCACATATGGTAACAAGCTCTGGGTAGTGAACGAAAGAACAAGGTTGCGAATACAAGCGGCCGAAATTAGTGTTCTCTGTCGGCTGGGCTCTGGGTAAGGAGTTCAGACATCTGGGGGGATCTCAGAGGGAAAAGGGACGGTTGAGGATGTTCAGGCCTCTAGGTAGGATGAATCCTGCCTGCCATTCTTCTGAGGTTTTCCGGGCACGCCCAACCAAGGGAGAGTTCTTTCTGGGATACCATACTTGGCCAGCTACATCCATGATCCGAGCCCAGATAAGCGGAAGATGATAGATGGATGGACATATTTTTTAGAGGGAATTGAATGCCTACATTAGAGAGCGCTTAGAAGAGATGACAGAAAAAAATAAAGCTGTGGTCTTCCTAGGTCAGCGGAGCTATGTCAAACATAAAAAAGACAAATTGAAGAAAAAGTGATTGTAGTTTTGGTCTTGGGAGTTTTGGTCTAAGATGCAAAACAATAAATTGCCATGCTACGTGTTTGTTGTCGACACGTTATTTTTGTTCATGTCCTCTTTGTTTATGTTTAAAAATTGAACACCATAAATGAAAGATGTCTGATTTCTGATATCTGTGTTTCTTTTACTCCACAGGTTTCAGACGTCAGCCCAACGTTCATTTCCCCCGCAGAGCCCTGAGTCTTCCTGCCAACACTTCCTACGCCAACCTGACCGCTCTGCTCACCGTGGCCAGCACCCCTTCACACATCCAGCACTTCCCCCACCTGCAGATCCTCGGCGGCAACGGCACAGGTGAGGCTGCAACTGGCAAACAGCACAAAGCAGTTTTAAGACTCCACACTAGTCGGGCGTTGTTGACAGTGGGGAGAAGACTACTGGGAGGGGATGCGGAGTGAAGAGTAGCAGCAGTGGTACATCAGAGAGATGCTACCCTGGAGAGGCCTCTATTTCTGACCTCCTGAAACACAATAACCCCTGTGTGTGCTCGCTGTTATAACACAAGACCCCTGTCTGCATGCTTTCAAGCATCCACGTTTTTGGTGCGTCTTTGTATGTGTGTCGTATTATTTTGTGTGTCCTTCAGCTTGAATACCTCTCAAAAGCTCCCCCTCCCCACAGCGTGCGTCTTCTCTCATCTCCCTCCAGGCAGCACCGACATACTTGCTTTGCTTTGTGACACTTTCCAACCTTGGTCACTCTCTTTTTTCACTCAGCAGCACATTTCCTTCTATCCTGTCTGTCCTTTGTTTTCTTTCCTGTCTGTCTTTCCCCTGACAACTCTCCTTTATCTAAGCTGTTTTATGTTGCTCCCCCCCCCCCCTCCTGCTGCCCACTTCGTTTCCCTGCTCCCCCTCCTGTGCACCTTACTCCCACTCTGGCTCCTTTTTGGTACATGCTTCTCCCTCTTACACTCTCCCTGCTTCACTCACAGGAGCTGAGAACAAGTTTGAGTTGACTCCCGTGGCAGCCATCTCTGTTCATCTACTGGCCAGTGACGGTGTGGAGCTGCAGGTGAATGAGCCAATCACGGTGTCTGTGCCCTTGCCGGCTGACAGCGGCCTGAAGGAAAATGATCACATCCCTGCTTGGAGATTTGACCCGCGCTTGGGTATGTACTGACACAAACACCGAAGCTTTTCTGACTTTCTGAGCACTAAATACTTACTCCTCTACATTTGAGTTTGTATCACTCTTTAGGAAGAACAAAGTTAACTGTTGTGAGCCTGCAATGCAGTCAATTATTAACTACAGTGATGAGGCTTGCTCTCCATGGGTAAATGTTTTGTGAAAATTGGGAAAAATAGGAGCATTGACTCGAACCACGAGAACATTAACACAGTGAATGAATTTATTCATAAGGTCACATTTTTTTTTTTTCGAAATATCGCACCACATTAATCTGCAAATTAAAACAAGAGTACTGCTACACATCACAAGATTGGACCGTGGATGCCTAATCTTCTCAAACTCAGTTTAATCTGGAGAGCATACAAATTTGTAGTCTTATAGCCGAGCCCCTTCAAGCCTCTCTGGACCCAAAGCTTTATTTCAACAGTCCTAAATCTGTGTTGTCAGACATCCTGCACCACGACACGCCCAGCTCCTATTGGACACGCCGAGCTGAAAGACAGCGATTAGATCATCAGTCCAGTCAGATGTGTCTGCACTACAAAGCCTCGCGCTCTGTGTACATTAGTGTTACATTCCCCCATCTACTGTTTCCCCACTTTACAGTCATGCTGTACGAGTGCAGGGCCAATTAAAATTCTTCTGGGGCAACAAAAAAAGTACTGAGTTGTTTGATCTAGAGTGGACAAGATTAGTCGTGTAATCGTCTTGTAGTTCAAAAGCTAAATGTGGAGCAATTTTGCTAATCAAATTTTTTTTTTTTTTAAAGCCTGCAGCAGGTCATTTTTGGGGACATTTGGGGCATTTGCTTATAATTTTTTTTTTTATTAAATGGCAGCTATGGAGCATACATAAGCAGTCATACGTACACACAGTAAGATGCGGGACCAATGTCCAATCTTCTATTAGCTCTAGTTTTGGTCACTACCAGTTTGTGAAGTAAATATCAACTTTTTTCTGTCTACCAGTCTGACAAATATACTATACTATACTATAAAATATATCACTTTTTACATGGAACAATTCTAAATATGATGTCTTCAAGTTGAGGGGAGCTGAATGAGGCAGAGAACAGTTGTAGCAGAGGGGACTGAAGTATACCCCTGCATGACTCATAAATGTCTTCCACTTTAAACATGTTTAATCCCCGACATCTTACTCTCCAAATATCCCCTTATAATATTCCTGCTAAGAAAGCAAAGCTTTATTAGGCCAATGTTTTGTTTAAAATCTCAACCAGGGTTTCTCTTGTGATGGTTTTTAAGGATTCCAGGGCTTAGTTTAAATGTAAGAACTTTCAGAGTTTATAAAAAGGGCTTTGATAAAATCTGAAAGAAGACACACACACACACACACACACACACACACACACACACACTTGTATTTCCACAACAGAAGCTATCTCTGGACCCCTCTCCGGGCCACATCTCATGTTCCTTAGCAACCCACCAAATAAGTTACACAACAGAAAGACCTGACGCCTGATTGAGTGGTATTGGGTGTGTGTGTGTTATATTTGTTAAAACTGAGGATAAAAAACACACAAAAAGAAGAAACTTTAATATCTGTCTGGTGCCCTTTTGGAGTAAAACCTCAGGCTGATAAAAGCTTCCTCACAAAGAAGCCAGTTTTGTTTACAAAGTGCACACATGGACCACACACACAAAAACCAGTTTCTCTTGTATAACTGACAACTTCTCAGACATCAGGTGAGCTTTGGGCTGAATGATGTCATATTTTTAGTCAGATCAAGTTCTTATGTGTTATTCATAAACAGACACACCTTCATGCTGAGAGGAGTCTGACAATGATGCAAACGAGGGAAGAGCCGACGGCGATCTATGAATGATGCAAGTGCTGAAGTAAAAAGTCCCATCGTCAGCTGTGTTGACTTTGCATGAATGGCCTTGAAGCAGAAGTCATATGCAAACTGCATTCACATTATAGATGTTTGCATTGTGTCTGAGCAGTTTTTAGACTGTCAGCGCTGTATTGTATGGAGGCGTGGGAACAGAGTCATTAAATGTCGTGATTAAACAGGTCAGCCTCATAGAGATGGGGCCCCCCCTGTGGAAAAGACAGAACCAGAATGACACTGGGCAGAGCTGGGCTGTGTGTGTCTGTGCGTGCAGGCCTGCGATGCTGAGTCACACAGCTTCTCTAGTTTCTCCCTGCCTCTGTTTCTTTTGCCTGTTCCCTTATCTCTCCTTCCACTTGTCCACTCTTGCTTCCTTGTTTTTTCCCCCTCTTCCCTTTCCTTACGTATTTCTATTTCTTTGAATATCCTCTCCTTGTTGTTTTGTTTCCTCCCTCTTTAAGATTGATGCTGACTCTTGACTTCTTCTTGTGCAACTACAAATAAACATAGGAACAAAGTAGCTGTCCCCGTGCTAACCCTGAGGCTTTAAGAGGAGGGGCAGGGTAAAGACACAACTGAATGCTTCCTCTTGGTGCAGATTTACTGTGAACCATCCGTCAGTGATTTTGGCTTTGTTGTGGTTTTTGTTACTGGCATGGTTGGAGCTGCCATTGTGTTCCTGTTCATTGGCTCCCAGTAATATTTGATAGAAAGCGCTGCCTCCCTGTGGAAAGGTACTGCCACAACACTCTCTCCTCTGTATCAGTCATGAGCTTGAAATAGCGATTTCCCAGATGCATATCTGGTATCTCCAGGTTTTGTCTAAAATTGTGTCTCAAAAAGCATTAACATCAGTTTCAGCCCAAATGAGGCTGTAAAAGATAATACAAGTCTAGCTGTAGGCTATAATGGTAGTTGCATACATTGTGTTATTGTAACAAATTATGGGCTGTTGGGGGATGTTATAAAGTACAAGTAGGATTGTATTTGTTTTGGTGTATGGGTGTGGTGTTGGGAGATGGGGAGCGGTTCAGTTAGCACCACTACAAGACCTGTAGCATCGAAGTAAGCTCATAGTCTTGTAATGGGCTGTCAGGAAAAACCTAATTAAATTAGATGGATTAATCATTTAATCTATTTTCAAATGCTTAACTGGATTCATGTTGCATTAATTTGGTTAATTAAATTATAATTAATGATATTTGGCTGGGTATTTAGTTGCAGATATTATACTTACTAGTTTCCTTCGGAAAGGGAGTATGGTTTTTATTATACATTTGTAAGTTAGCAGAATTGGGCAAAAATTTCTCAAGCGAATTTCTTTGGAATTTTGTGGAGGGATGAGTCATGATGTATGAGACCCCATTACAGATCTGAGCCAGAGGGAAGGGTCAAGATTTCATTCAGTCGGTCAAATAACTGCCTTTATAGGAGCACTCGGGTTATGATGTGCTGGGAAGAAGTGGGCCATGGAACAGGATGTGTTGTAGTTGTTGTTATGGATGAAACATGGTGTGAACATTTCAAAGGGTAACTTCAAATGGTTTAGTTAAAGCACCGGATACAGAAAATTTGATATTATAATAATATTTTTTTGCCATAATCACCACAACAATATTTTTACATCCTACTGTGTTGGGTCTGATAATAAAAATGTTTTTTAATATATGTATACATATATATTTTAATACAGTATTAAATGTCATTCTGTGTGGTGATCTAAGTGTGTTTTTGTTTTTTAAGTGTTAGATTGAACCAACCCTGCAGTGACCCTGTTAATTGAGTTTACCTCTGTCACATTATTGAATAGTTTGGCCTTAAACGTAACTAGTTTACGTAGATGAATGGAGTAAAGTGGAGAGCTGCTTTGTGTTTATTGAGTTACTAAGAGTCAGGCGGGATGTTCCTGCAGGTCATGTCAGTTGTCTTCACACAGTGAGCCTGGTGCTTACACAGAATAAATGTTGAGAATTTGATTTCAAGCTCCGATAGTTCATGTCTGTGTGTGTTTGCAGGCGCCTGGATAAAGAGCAGTTGGGGTCATGTGCAGAAGGAAGGCAACCAGCTCAGTCTGACCTACATTGCTCCTCAGCTAGGATATTGGGTTGCCGCCATGTCGCCACTGCACTCAGGTGATAAACCACTTTGACACTGATTTTATTTAAAGTAGATACTGTAAAAAAAAACAGAAATGAAATCGAACATACCTCTAGGCATGTGCTCTCAATGATGTATACTGTGAGTAGACAGTCTTGCAGACACATATACTCATATTCTCCTTCTTACAGATCCGTTGGTTGCGAAGGATATCAGCACATACCACACTCTGTTTCTACTGGCCATACTGGGAGGCATGGCTCTCATTCTGCTTTGCCTGCTGTGCCTTCTGTTGTACTACTGCAGGTTTGGAAAACAACCTTTCTACAGGAATATGTTGCATCTTTAAGACTGTCAGAGATTCATCAGATTTATCCCTAAATGCAGGATATTTACTATTTGGAAAGTGTCAAGACTGAACAATAATGTAATTACGTATTCTTCATCAGGATTCCAGTGGAAATCTAAGTTGTGAATAGTACGTCATGCTGCTGTTTGTTCTGGTTGCAGCACAAATGGTGTAATGCAGATTTGAGCTCACTTAAAGCAGACTGGTACTTTGTTAGTTTGGTAACTTTGCTGTTCTGCAACTATAGGCACTCAAGGAAGGTTTCATGTGATTGTTTTCAATTTATAAAAGCTCATTTTTAATTAATTGTTAAAAAGTTTGTTTATGTAAGAAGCTGACTCCTCTAATTTATTCATAAACCTCTGCTCTTATTCTGTGTTGTGCAGGCGTCGTTGTTTGAAGCCTCGAGGATCTCGACACAAGTTCACGTTGTCCTCCAGTCTGGACAGTAGTAAGAGGGACCAAGCCACCTCCATGTCCCACCTCAACCTCATCAGCAATGAGGTCAGTCTGACATTCGGATAACGGTTCATTCACTAATGTGTAATGTAAATATTACATGGAGGAAGTACCTTTTAGAATTGAGACCTGGATGGCTTGGTTCAAACTCCTTTTTTTGGCGCATGTGTGTCAAGAAGAGTGACAATATCCCACTTAGTTCCAGGGAAGTGCTGTATTGACTCTGGATTTTCCACAATCCCCTATGGATATTTCAAAATCTGTCTCTCTTTGCCTTCCCTGTGATTAAATTAAACTTTCCTTGATTTGAATAAACAATGTTTTCTATGTGAATATCTAAATCGTTTCTTACTGTTTTTTAGGTGCAGCTGGAGCTTGTTTCTACAGCAACTGAGCCTGACATGACCACACCGATGCTGAAGCCGTTCTCATACGAGCGCCAAGACAATCAGCGTCAGCACAGCTTAATACATCACAGCAAACACAGCCGCTCCTCTCTCGGCAACAGCCACCAAGGCTCATCTCTTGGCAACCTGACGCCTCGCAGCAGAGACTACCGGCAGTCTGTGGAGACGTTCCAATTAAAGGCCGGGACAGACCGGGGCTACCGCCAATCATACACCTCCGTCTGCTCGTCCAGCAACCCGATTTCAGAGGCCTTTTCGTCAGCACATCATGGTCAGGTGTCAACTAACCAGCTGAGCAATATTGGGATGGTTGATTGTATCTCCCCTTCCTCTCCTCCCCACTCCCCCATTAGAGTGGAGGGAGTTGAGTGCAGGGCTCCTGACTACCTTCTGTCCCGGTCTGTGGACCACCTGGAGCGGCCGAGCCCGCCTTTGCTGTCCCGTCCAGGTCAGCTGCTCTGCTGTGGTTCTGTGGACCTCCTGAGTGGGGGAGAAGGATACCCGAGGGTGCGCCCAACACTGGTGATCCCAGCACACTACATGCGCCTTCCTGGGGAGCACCCACTATCCGGTCAGGCCCTCTTGTTGCAGTCTGACCAACAGAGTGATCTGGAGAGCATCCAGGCAGAGCTCAATGCCTCACATTCCCAGCAGCCCCTGGGGCAAGCCTCCACAGACTGCACGCCAGGTCCCAGCCAGCAGGGTGACCAAAGGGGGCGTGGCCTAACTGAGTCTCTGTCTATTCCAGGAGCTCTAGGCGAAACATCTCTTGTGGAAATAAACAGTGAGGACACCTTGTGGGCTGAAAAGACTTTAATGGAGCTCAGAGGAGGTAAGCCTCTTCTTCACCCACGAGCCTGGTTTGTCTCACTGGATGGACGCTCCAATGCTCACATTCGCCACTCCTACATCGACCTCCAGCGGGCGGGGTGCCCAAACAACATGCCAGTGTCAGGAGGTCAGCAAGGCAGGAGGCATGGCAACGGCAACGATGCCAGTCTGGACTCGGGCGTGGACCTGAATGAGCCGAGAGCAGGGCGCAGGGGGAGAGACGTAGTGCGGAAGGAAAGAAGGATTGAGAAAGACAGGTCGAAGAGCACAACACCGGCCATGACCTACACTCAGCTGGTGTATGTGGATGATCTGGATCGAGGAGGCAGCGAGGAGGAGACATCCAGCTGCAGCCCTCAGGACATCAATACAGGACCTGTCCTGTCAGACAAAGCAGAGGGTCAAACAGGAGAACTGGGTCAGGGGGATGTGGAGGGTAAAGGAGTAGAGGGGGTACGAATACAGGAGCAACCCCCATCACTTTCCTCTTCTTCTCCTTCTTCTCCTTCTTCTCCTCCTTCTCCTCCTCCTCCTTCTCCTCCTCCTGCTTCTCCTCCTGCTTCTCCTCCTCCTCCTCCTCTGCCAAAACCAGAGGGAGTGACTTTCCAGTCTGAACACACACTGATGTCAGTATCTCCAGATGATGATGTACCGCAGGAAGACAGCGAGCAGGAGAAGAAGAGTCCATGGCAGAAGAGAGAGGAGCGACCCCTGCTGTCCTTCAACCTAAAATGATCCACAGATGGCCCCTTAAAGGACAGGTTCACATGCTTTTGAGTTTTTAAATAACCCACATGCCCAACTAGAAAGTTGGTTGATGGATGATGTAATTGTTCATACTTTCCATTCCGGCTCTGAAGAAATCCAAAGTCCTTGTTCTTTCTGATTCTGAAATTCAGTACTTTATTATTCTCAATAGGAAACGGATGGGTTAAAAGATACACATCATTTAAAAAAACTAATTACACAAGGCAGAAGTCTAATAAAACTAATTTGCTTGAACTTAAACTAGGGCAATACTCTATTTACAATTCCAAACAGTGAGGAATATCTCATAAAACATTTTATTGAAGTGAACCTGTTCTTAGACCACAACTCCCCCTCGGCCCAGACTACAACGTGAAAGACATGACCATTTTCAAAATGAAACTCTTTGTCCTTTCTAATAGCACTGAGAGAATATTTCAGCACTGGGATCCCCTCTGGACCTGAAGGGGGCGTCTTGATCCTTCATGAACTTCCATCTTCCCTTCAGGAAGTGACCACTGTTCACTTTTTCATTCTTGCCACACACTACATAGACAGTCCACTTTTCAAGCTTGATGTACACACAACCCGAGAAGGGCAAATAGACTTTGATGGCAAGAAATGAGAATATTTTATGCACAACAAAATATGCCTTTTTCTTTTTTTTATAAATAGCCTTGCAAGTGTAAATGACCTGTAGAAACAAATGATGGGTGGTTCTCACGAAGACTACAGGAACCTTCTTTTTTTTTTTTCTTGAGCCATATTGGCCTCGGTCCACCGGTAAAACCTGGGAACACACTACTGTCATTGAAATCAAGATTATAGCCCATATTTAGAAATCATTCGGACAGATTTTTCAAATTGTGGAGTTGCTTTTCACAGTTGGTTTGGAAATTAACTCTTCTTGATGTTTTCGCTAGAATTGAATCTAGTTAAAGAAAACTGTACGGGTGTTTACATGATCTCCACAGGGGGATGACGTTTTTGGACTGCAGAAATGAAACCACTATCCTGCTTCTACAGCGTAATCAGATAATGTGACACACCACTATGCCGGTGGGTGAGGATCTAAGACCACTAGGAAACTGTAGCTCTACCCAGAGTGATTGTGAGGAGTATTAATATGAAGGTTTTTTTGTATTTAGTGAACCACTGACTGGCATTTATTTTTTTTTGCTCTGATGGCTATGCATCACTTTTATACGTCTGCTTGAGATGCCTTTTTTGTCATTTTAATCACTATGGTTTTAATTGCCAACATGAAGTATTTTATCCAAAAATAGGCTTTATTGTTTAATCTTCAAATATTTTAAGGGCTTTTCTTCTTCACCTGCCTTATTGTTGGTTACAAAAACAGACACACACACTAGTATGTACCTTTGACCTGAAACCAAACTGTTTTTCGCTTAATTTCACCTTAATTTGTACCATTTCCTGATGTTCCAAGTGCCTTTTGAACAACCTGTTTCAACCTTATTCATTTCTCACCTTTTTTTGCCTTCAGCTTTCCTCCACTACCTCAGCCCTCCCTTTCTCTCCCTCTTGTGAAAGAAAGCATGCAGTAAAACTTTCCTCCGCACTACAAGCTACACTGCAGACATCTCAGTAAAATGTCTACCAGCT